>NC_052358.1:23513228-23789508 GCF_009727055.1 Benincasa hispida
AGGAATGGGGAAAAAAACGACAAGGATTAAAGGTAAAAAGAAAAAAAATTAAAAAATGAATATTGAAATAGAAGTTTTGGGGGCACCTGTTGAATAAGTTGGTTTTTCTTAAAAAAGCAAAATAGATTATAAATGAGTGAAGTGGCAACGAAAGATTGAAAGAAGGGGGGAAAATGTGAAGGCGGTGGAGCGTATTTGTTTATATATATGTGAGATGTTTATAAATAAGTGGTAGCAATTTATATGTGAGATGTTTTTCTTTAGAAGAAGAGCTAAAATTTGGGAAGAAGGAAGAGGGAGACAATATCGAAGAAGAGGGAGCAAGAATCATGTGGTTGGGGATCTTTGGTAAGTTTTTAAAACCAATAATAGAATGAATTAGAGGTTTAAGCTTGGATGTGGTATTAATCTTTTAGTAGAACTAAAGGAATGTACTTTGAGTAGGTATCTTTGTGGCAAAACATGGAGAGAAGTTGAGCTACAAGAGATAAACTATGTGAGTATTCTTTTCCTTAGATTATCTCTGATCATCAATTGATCCAAAAGCTTAAATTGATAGGTAAAGATAAATTTAATATCATATCATCTAACACTCTTCCTCACTTGTAGGTTAGAAATATGAAGAAGACACCACAAGTAGAAATGAATTTTAATTGAGGAAGAAATAACATTACAAGTGCACCTCCCTCGATCACCTGCTCTCATACCATCTTAAATCACCAATTGACTAAAAAATTTAAGTTGTTGGATGAAGGTAAATTTGATATCCAAATTATGTGTGGATGTAAGTTTTATGTGTTGCATATTGTTATGAATAGGTTGGCATGTTGTTATGAATTGGTGAAACTGAAGGAAGAAGAAAGTGATGGGTTTTTCTTTTTACCCTTGATCTCATATTTAATTAATTTTAATTAATTAATTAATTGATATTTTGACGATAAAAGACCTTGTTTTATTTATTAATGATTTCAGTGTTTTGAAATATCCATTGTGTAGAGCTTGGAATGACAGTTTCAACTCAATTTGAATCACTCAAATTGAAGTTTAAACAAAGAAGATGTGGACAAAACAAGCTAAACAAAAAAAGTGGATTTTTTTCTCATGAAATGGACAAAATCACTTGGACTAATGAAGGAGTAACACATGGTAGACTTTTGATTTTTGGGTTGGTTGTAGAAAGAAAATGAATTTAATATATTTTATATTTAAGTCTAACGGCTAGTTTTAGACACGTGGTGGACTTTTTTTTTTTTTTTTTTTTGAGTTTCAAAAGAAATGACTTAAAAAAGATATATATTATCTTATTTTTTGTTTGTGTTTAACGACTAAAATAAAAAGAAAAAAAAAAACTCTACTATTGATTTTTCATTTCTAAGATCTAAAAGTCCAAATTAAATGTGATTTTCACCACTTTTTCTCTCTTTTTAAACACTTCATATTCTCCAAAATTTTAGCAACAATTGCATACTTTTATAATCTTCAAAACCATCATTGTTATTCTCTCCAAACTCTTTTTTTTTTTTTCTTTTCATCTTATTATTGAGAGATTTATTGTATTGTCACGTTATTTGTTGAATGGTCAAATTTGTAAATCAATCCTTTAAGAGAGTTTTGTCATATTGTTTTTCATTTCTAAATCTACTGTAAAAGGTTACTCTTGAATCTAAAACACGGTTTAATCCTCAACTGTGGTTACTCTTGAATCTATAACACGGTTTAATGCTCAACTATGGAAAGGATTGAGTTTGTTCTTACAAAAAGGAATATTGTAGCGGTTCAACTTTACGTTGGAAGAGTCAAGCTTGTAGTGACATATCCAAGAGGAGCTTGGAAAGTAGATGTGGGACGGGTTGTGTCGAACCACTATAAAATTACCGATGTCAATTTTTCTTGCAATCAATTTGTTAATAGATTTTCTTGCATAGAATTAATTGATACAGTTTGTTCTTGAACTTATTTATGTCAATTTATTGATCTTTTTGAAGTGAATGTATTTGCATAAAAGTCTTGTTTAAATTATTAATTAACAAAAGTGTATTAATTTGTTTAATTGGACCTACTTAGAGAAAAAGTTTTAATTAAGTTGAATAAACCCTATTTGCTCCTTTAGGGTTGTCATCCAAGTCCTATCGAATGTCTTTTTGTGATGAAAGTCTTTTTGTGATTCATGTGTGATGAGAGAGGAAGAGATTTGGGAAGTTGAGAAAATTTGGGAATTTGAATAGTAAGGTATAGGCTTTTTAATAAAAAAGAGAGAATATGGTATGAAAAGATATATATTATTATCTTATTTTTTTGTTTGTATCTCGGCTAGTTGATTAAAAGAAAATTCTCCACTGTTGATTTTTTTTTTTAAGATCTAATGGCCCAAACTAAATGTGATTTTCACCAATCTTCCTCTCTTTTTAAAGACTTCATCTTCTTCAAAACTTTAGCAGCAATTACATATTTTTATAATCCTCAAAACCACCATTGTTATTCTCTCCATGCTCTTAATTTTTTTCTATTCATCTTATTCTTGAGAGATTTATTATATTGCGATGATTTATTTGTTGAATGTTCAAATTTGTAAATTTACTCTTTAAGAGCGTTTTTCTCATCTTGTTCTTTATTTCTAAATCTATTGTAAAAGGTTACTCTTGAACCCATAACTTATAATGGTTTGATCCCCAACCATGACTTTGTTTTTTGTTTCATCCCAAAAAACCTTATACCAATGGAGATAGTCATTTTCATTTATGTACCCATGATCCTCCCCTTATCTAACCAATGTGGGACTTTGGACTTTGGTCGCATTCCCAACAATCCTCCTCTCAAACAAAGGACCACCGAGCCTCCACTCAAGCAGTCATCCATCTGTATAACTCATATATAGGTTAACTTCTTTTAATCCAAGCATACTGCCTATCCAATAGAGTTCAACCAAGGATCACACCATGACTATTTTCAAGATTCCACAGTAAATCTTTGTTCAACACCGAGGATTCTACCGAGCATGGTTAAGTCAGGGGCATGATTCTGATACCACTTGATAGGGACAACGACCCTCAAACTATCTCCACAATGGTATGATATTGTCCACTTGGGCATAAACCCTCATGACTTTGTTTTTTGTTTCACCCCAAAAGGCTTCATACCAATGGAGATAGTCATCCTCACTTATATACCCATGATCCTCCCCTTCTCTAACTGATAACTGGCAGAAATGCCAGCTATTATAAGCCTTTTTTTTATGAATCATGAGGGTTAATAAGTAGAAAGCGCGGTGATAATACTTAGAATTTGCGAAAAATTGAGTTTTGCGTCAATTAGCACCTAAATCCTCACTGACCCCAATTTATGTGTTACTCCATGCCAAAGTGTCTATTTTGTAGCTATCACAAGAATCAAACGCATGCGTTTGAAATAAGCTATCACAGACAAACGCATGCGCTAAAGCCAGGTAATCGCAAAGACAAACGTATGAGCTAAGCAATCGCAGACGGTAATCACATAGGTCCAACGCATGGAAGTTGTGGTAATCGCATGCGTCCAATGCATGGGAATTGCGGTGACCAATGGAGATTGCAGCCACGGAGTGATAGCCATAATAGAAGATCGCATGATGGATAGAACGCATTGATAACTTCAGCTAAATTAATCTTGGACGCATACCTTGGGAGTATCAATAAGATAAGGCGATGTGACAATGCCCATACCACGACAAAAGCAGCAGTGAGCCATACCTTCATCATTACAGCTGTCAGCATCCAAACTCTATAAATAGCCCTTGAGACCTTCATTCTAAGACATTCGAGCTTCTGCCTCAAGGCAGAAGTTTGTGATCACAGATGAGAGCCTGAAAGAGATTTCCAGTGAGAATTCTTCATCTCCACAACCCAGACCGAGTGACGATCGAAGCATTTGCCGGAGATAGAGCTCGAGAGAGACATCTCCACCATTCAACCATAGCACCACCGGCAGTCTTGACGCAAATTCCTTCATCTCCCTTCTAATCTCTGTATTGTATTACAGTTTAGCTTGAGATATTAAGATATTTTGAGATCAATGCAAGTCTTAATTCCTTTATTACCATCTTCTTCATCATCTTCATCTCTGTCATATTGTATCTTCAGCGTTTATTTATCAAAGTTAATCGCATGCTTAATCATGTAGCCTAGAGATAGGACGCATGAAGCAACCCACCGATAGGTGTGCGTTATGCGAGTATAGTGAGTTAATCCTCTTTACTTGGTGAAAGGCTGTAGCAACGCTTGTCTATGGGATGTTGCATTGCTTGTCTATAAGTTAAATAGCCTCGTCTAACTTCCTGAGAAGGTAAGAGATGGAACGCACTAAGCAAGGTTTGCATTGTTCCTAGAGATAGGCACAATCTTATGCTCAACGCAACCATGCACCACAGAGATATAGTTATGTGGCTGACCACCTAAAGGTGTGATGCGTTAGTGCAACGAGCTGGGATTACTCAGGCAATTTAAGATAGTAAACATTACTATGCATTATTGGTTGTTGTGTTTCTAATTGTAAACCTTCTATTGCTCAATCTGTTTAGCTAGGAGTAGGAGGAGTGTATAAGTCATTTAAACTTTCTTCGCTTTATTTTTATTCTTATTTATCGCCTCAAACGCATCACTTCAAAAATATTATTAAGTGACAAGTCCCCGTGTTCAACCTCGGATTACCCGAGAAACTTGCGTTTGTGTTATACTTGACGTAAGCGTAAGAAAACTTGTGATAGGAGCGCGTGGTCATTGCATGCTAAGATTAATGCATCATCATTCCGACGCATGACCTAAGACGCATGGGAGCAAATGCATCAATTATGTCTAACACATGATTTCAGTTCAAACCCATCCGTCCTTAATAATTAAAATAAAACAAAACGCGTCCCTAAAATATCCCAACACTAACCAATGTGGAGCTTTGGTCGCATTTCCAACAATGGTGGTTCTCTTCTTGCATGTTTTTCTCTAGACCCTTCATAGATTTATAGATCGTGTCTCTTCTCCTTATCACTCCAAACGTTCTCTCTTTCTTGCCGCTCCAAACTTTGATTCCCTTTTCTACTTTATTCAATCTTGTCATTTTGTCGAAATAGCCCCTACTTTATTTGGTTGAGGTACGATTGTGATTGGTGGGGGTGGAGGTTATCGTTTGGAGAGTGGTAAGGTGTGAAGGATGAGATCTGGAGCTTGGTAAGGGGGAGGTTGAAGTAATCTTCTTTTCCTCTTTCCCAGTCGATGATGAGGCCCTTTTTCTCATGAACGTAATTATTATAGTTTTGGAAGCAGAATTTTATCTTTTTCCTTTTTTTTTTTTTTTTTTTTCAGTTTTAGCTCAAAATTTTGTAAATCATACTCTATGTTTGTCCATTGTTGTCCATTATTTCGTTTCATGTTCATTGTTTTACTTCGAATTATTTTGCTTCGAAATTATGCTCTGAATTTTGTTTCATGTTCATTATTTTGTTATTACCATCTCTGTTTGTTAATTATTTGGTCTGTTTTCTAAATTATAAAAAATGGAGAAACATGTGTTTTGACTGCTAGGTATTCTTGGGTTGATTCTATAGGATATTTGATGGATTTTGGTAAATTTGATTAGGTTATTTTCATTGTGTTGTCTATATGTTATGTTCTTCATTATACTGATGAAGAAGAATGGATTTTGATTAGGTTATTTTTTCTCTGTGTTGTCTATAGTGTTATGTTCATTATTGGTTTAAATATTGTTGGGAATGTTCTAGAACTTGCAGTTCGTGTTAAACATTCCATTTATCAATAAAATATTATCGAGTAATTTATTCAATAAAGTTGTTGATTTTGCATTCTATTTGAAAATCTAATAAACACATCCATGGCTATAGTGTGAATACTTTAACTTTATGTGGTGACATAAACAGGATCAAGTTAATAGTATATAGCCTAAATGGTCTAATAAGTATATGGATGAAATTGGGTATCTCATCTTGGTAACACTATTGGATGCGGCCTATTTCATAGGTAGTACAAATGATATGATTCACAGATCATTCATGTAGAGACATGTGAGTGGGGGCATCCTATGCAATGAGTTTGCATATAGACTGGACCACGAAAATAGTCACTTTTCTTTATAACGACAGTTTACTGTTACAACTGACTATTTCATTATTTAGTAACCTAGGTTAATTTGATCTTAGTTCTGAGCTAGCTATGAACACTTTTTTTTTTCAGGATTATCCTTTGATCTGCATGGGTGAGAGCAGTCCAACAACATTGTTCAATAAGCCTTCCATTTTGGGGATGAGACCAGATGAATATCTGGGGACATAGCCCTGCAAGATGAAATTCACTCCTACACAATTTAGGGTTAGCAGATAGGTTGTTCTCTTGATTCCAGGTCTTGAACAATCGGAGTCCCACCTTCTTATGATAGAGAAAAGACTTGACTCATAGGTATTATGAATCAAAATTATTCATCAGAGGGTCAGTAGGAACTTAAGAAACAAGATGTATTCATAGGGGTAAAACGGTGATCTTAACCCAATTGTGATTTATGAACGACCTGTGAAGGATCGACTTACTGATCATGGTTATATCAAGTGGACATAATATATATACAGTGAGGGGAGTTCAACTATGGGTTTTAGTGAAGTGACCCATTAGTTAATGAATGGGGGTTAATTCGGTATAATGAGTTTAGTCAATTAATCTCGGATCATTGAAGCCCATGATCTGTAGGTTCACGAGGTCCCCCTACTAGCGTAAATGGATTAGCTTTAGAGTAGCATGATAAGTTAATTTGAAACGTTTAAATTAGAATTAAATGAAAAAGGAGAATTTATATTTAAATATGATTTAAATATATGAAGGTGGATTTGTGTAAAAATTAATTTAATATTTGATATTAAATTAATTGGAATTAATTCAATTATGTAAATAATTATTTATTAATTTTATAAAATTAATAATATTTTCAATTTTAAAATTAAACTAATGTTTTGAAATCATTTGTTTTTTTTTTTTTTGAGAAATTGGAAAAATTTACACAAAAAGGAAAAATGAGTTTTTCCATTATCATCTCCAACTAGCTCACACAAAACTCATTTCACTTTTCCTTCAATAATTCAAAGCATGAGTTGCATCTCATGTAGTCTTCTTCTTTGCATGATAGTCTGCAATAAATAAAGAAGATTGGAGTGGGATTGAGGCATGCATTCAAAAAGTTTTTACAGAAAAATTTGGGCTGAAGAATTGTTCTTCAAAGTGGGTTGTGGCAGTGAGTTTCACTCCAAGTTTCCTTTCGTTCAAGCTGTTCTTGAGTCCCACAACCCATTCTAAAACTCCAAGAGGATAGTGGGAAAGATCTGAGGTGGTTCACAGCAAGTTTCGAAGAAGACAATAACAGAGAATCAAGATCTTGAAGAGTTCTACAAAGGTGTGACTTCAAACCCTCTTATGTTAGATGAGCATGCTTTAGTTTATGCTAAACTTAATGAATTAGAGTGCTTATTGATCCTTGTTACTTCCATTGCATGCTGATATATTCTTACAATTATTAGTCCATTTTCGAAATTAGGGTCCATTATTTGTCCATTTTGGTCACTTTCTATCAATTGTTTGTCACTTTTGGCCTCTGTTTGTCCATTGGTTGGCCATTTCTGTAAATTTTGGTAACTATTTGTTCATTGTTTGTTCATCCTGTTATTGCTTATCCATTTTGTAACTTTTGGCATCCGTTTGACCATTGTTTATTGTATATTGATTGACAGTGGTTGTTAGGTACTATTTACTACATTCGTCATTAGCATATCCCTTGTTTTTAGGATGACTTATTGTATATTGATTGATAGTGATTGTTAGGTACTATTTATTGTATTCATCATTGCCATTTCCCATTTTTTCGGAGGGTTTATTGTATACTTATTGATAGTGGTTGTTAGTTACTGTATATTGAGTAGGTTTTTGTCAAAATGATTGACTTTTATTTATATGTGCATCTCACATAAAAAATTTCATGGGCCAATGGTTTACACAACAATATATATATGTGTCTCACTTCATTTCAACTTAGGCTAAACTCATTCTATCTACTTGCTTAATGAAATTGGTATCTCATTTATCTTGTCTTCAACATTTTCTTATTCTGTGTTTCCATGAACTTTGCATCTTTTTTGTTTCTATTGTCTTTATTGTTCGTCTCTAATTTTTAATTCTTATTCTTTGAATGAAAGAATTTCTATGATTTAAAATCAATTGTTAGTCGTTCTATCTATATTGTTATTTCTCATTTATCATTATTCATGATATTATCTGAAATTTAAGTTTCAATGAATGAATTTCATAACTTTGAGGTTAGACCTATTCCATATTTTTTTTTTTTTTGCACTTTATAATTATGCTCTCACTTGCCTACAAGTATAAGGACAAACACATTCCATCTACTTCATAAATGCAAATAGTATGTCTTCTCCCTCTTTATCCAACATTTTTTTTATCACGGGTGTTGACGAGTGCCTCCCAATTATAACTTCTTAAGTATAGTACTAATGTTCTTTATTGTAACTTGTTTTAGGGTTTGTCTTATTACGAATTAACCGGATCAGACATTGTTTACCAACTCTCTCTTGCTAAGGTGATAACTAGCTATCTTTATTATGGTTTATGTAATATTTTTCGTGGTTTAGATTACACATTTTTCTTTATCTTGTTGCTAATCATTACTTTTTGTGTGCTCTTGTAGGGTGGACTATTAGCATACTCGAGCATCGCATGAGGTTCATTAACATGAATCTATAGTAATTTGGATGAATATTCATATATTCTTAATTATAGTTGTTTGTATGATGGAAATATGAATATGGGTAATTGCAATTGGTAGCATTTTTAGGAATAATAACCAAGTGTATAACATCCTCTAAAAAAAATTGCAAATATAGACAAATTTATCAACGATAGGCTTCTATTGTTGATAGACTCTTACCAATGATATGGTCTATCACTGATAGACTCCTACCAATAATATGGTCTATCACTAATAGATTATTTAAATTTGGTCATATTTGTATTTTTTTTACATTATGTTATATCTGTTAATACTTTAGGTTTAATATCTATATTTACAACTCTCCCATTAAGTACAATCATCACTTTAATATCTATTTGGTAAGGATATGACATGCTAACTACATTATGTAAAAAATAAAAAAGAAAAAAGAGAGAGAGAAAAAAGAAGAAGCATCAGGTTTTTGTGGAAATTGGAATTCCATTTCACACTTCCAAGAAAAATAGTAATTTTAAGTTTCATCTGCAAAACTGGCAAAAAGATTTTAGAACTGTAAAAATAGAAAGACAAACTTATATAATATAAAATACTAATTAGGAAGGGGAAATTTTCAAAAAAATAAAAAAATAAGGAAAACTATTTACACAAACTAATAAAATTTTAATCTTATTTAATAGAGACTGATAGAAGTCTATCAGTGTTCTTTTTTTTTTACTATTACTGTAAATAGTTTGACATTTTTTTGCTATTTCTGTAAATAGTTTGCAAAGATACACTGCTTAAAAACAATTCGAATACCACAAATACACTATGTATAAACATTCTAGAAACACAAACACACTCTATCTAAACATTCCAAAAGAAAAAATAAAAAATCACCTAATATGGTCCTTAATGCTTCTGGCTACCTATAAAACGAGTGTATGCTGGGGAAGTTGACAACCAAGGGGCGAAGATCGTTAGAAACTTATTGATGTTCACAATAAAAGACTCATCCAAGGTGAGAAAGAGCAGAGTTGATTTTACCAGTGAAGTTGTTGTTGGCAAGTGAGTATTTGAAGGAATTGCAATCTCAGGACGGCGTGACTATTGGAAATAGGATTGCGTTTGACACTAAACCAGTTGTAGGGAGTTTCATCTGTTGGGATTGGTGTCCTAATTCTCTTGATAGTCTCGTTGTTTGTAGACATTTTGTACACACATTTTTATTAATAAAATAAGTGTTATTTTATAAGCATTTACTAAATCCAATAAACTAAAATCTGTGGTTATTTCATGTAACTTAAGCATGTATGTGAGACATACATGTGGATCATGCCTTAAATAATAACCTAAATGGTCTGTAGTATAAGGATAAAGGAGGGATACCTTATCTTGGTGACACTACAGATACGACCTGTTGGATCAACACTAGCACACAGCAGAAGGGAACAAGATCCATAAGCATTCTAATTCATTGATTTTGGTTGAAAAGAAACAAACAGAGTATAATGGGTTTTAAGAACATACCTTGGCCGAACCATCGAAATCTCCATTTTTCAGCTGCAAAAACCTCCAAATCCTTGTGTAGATCACCATAAGATCTTCCCTACTATTCTCTTGGTGCTTTAGATTGAGTTGTGAGACTCAAAATAAGTTGAAAGGGAATACTAGAAGAAATTCGGGCTTTAATATCGGTTGGAAAAAGTGAAATCGGATATATGTCGATTATTTTTTTAAAAAAAACGGATCTTTAATGTCGGTTTTAAACCGACATTGAAGATGGGCTCAAGGTGTAATGTTTTTTTTCTTCTTATTTTGTTAAATAATATATCCCTAATTTATCGTGTCCTTCGCCCAAACCCTATATCTATGTCGCACCGTTCACATTCTTCCCTCGCCGGATCTCCTTCACCTTTCTTCGCTTGCCGTTGATCTTCTTCACCTTTCTTTGCTCGCCGTCGATCTCCTTCACCTTTCTTCACGCTTCCCTAAGAACACTGTTAACCATTTTTTTCCATTTGAATTGGGAGTAAATCTAGGTAACGGGCCAGGTCCAAGATCGCACACCAAGGAGTATTGTCGCCGTGGTCATCTGACAAGAAGCTGGAGATAATGTTCACCTGGAAGAAGAATTCATAAAGAAACAGAGAACAAGCAGCATCAGAAATCGAAAGGGACAATAAAATTTCAGAAAAAGGGTGTTTGTATTTGGATTTGGATAGTGATTTTTGATATTTTAATCGTACCGTTTCATCTTCTTTCCCGATCCACTGCTCCACTGGATCCCCACGAACGGATGCCACGGGACCTACTTTAAAAGCTCCATGTCGTTGCCCGTTTTAATTCCAACGACCCCATCCGATTTTGACGATCACACCCTTCTCTGCTCCAATAATGGTAAAGTCATCAATCAATCAATCAATCAATCAATCAATCAATCAAACTTACTGAATTCTCTCTATGTAGCTATCTGAGTAACACCTGAATATGGGTCGGCGTTGAAGTGGGGAAATATATATATGTAAAACCCTTTTTCGGGTTCTCTTTTACTGTTTAATTTTTGAATGTCATTACATTATTAAGGTTGGCCATATGAACTTGGTCCAGGTGTAGAGGAAGGGGACTCGTTTATCTCACGTGTAGATGAAGACTTGTCTAGGTTCAGGCTGAATGGTGTCAAATGCTTTGGTGTAGATTTAACCCCTGATAATGTTGCTGTTGCTATGGTATATTTTGTTCAAGGAGTTTTAGACCTCGCAAAGCTTGCTGTCAGTTTTTATTTAAAAGATGATTTGCATTTAGATCCTGCTGAGGTACGTAGTTTCTTTACATTCATGATTCTTTTCTGTCAACTCTGGTATTTGTTGCCTTAAAAATGCAGAACTCCATTATCTTTGATGTTGCGCTTTCATTGAATTTTATGTAGATTGTAAACTATCATTCTTCTTGTTTTGTAGTCATTTTTAGAATTTTGCTAGTAGTTTTCTGCAGTTCTAAGAAATTAGTTGCTGATAGGTCCTTAATATAATTGTAACAAGTTATGTATGTGTTTGACTAGGCAGCTGTGATTTCTGGTTTTGCTGCATTGCCGTGGCTGATCAAACCTCTCTATGGGTTTATTAGGTACTTATAAGTTCCTGTTTTTTTTTTTTCTAACTATTCAGGACTCAATTAATTTCCTATCTTGTTTATTTTTCATAATAATTGTTTGGTTATTGCAGTGACTCTGTTCCTCTTTTTGGTTACCGAAGAAGGTCACTGTGAAAATTGTTCCTCACCTCTGTTTTCGTTCGATACCTGAAGATGATCTAATGTTGACACATTAACTGGCTTGTTCTCTTGTGGTTATTTTATATTCTAGTTGAAATTTCTTCTTTGTAGCTCAACCTTCATGACTACAGTATTGTTTATGACACAAACTTTCACGTGCCCTACTTAGATAATATTTTCTTCTTTCTTGCCTATATTGGTACTTGTTTCTTATATGTAAGGTCTACGTTGCATCTTTGCTTAAAATTTGATTGTGAACTGGCACTGATTTGATAATATATGCTTGATTACCAATTTTTATTAGAGCAAGGTAAAACAGTTACGCAGTACACGACTTGAACTTGTTTACTGCAGAGTCTTCTTGATCTTTGTTGATTTTCTATGATATATTGCAGAGTTTTCCGTATCAGAAAAATCATTCACTAATCCAATTGAATGTTGATGCGGAGCTGAAGTTTGTAGATCTTTGGGAAGCTCTGTCGCTGTTAAAAGATGGAACGAGAATTGAAACTTCTTACTATATTCCGCTATTGCAAGAATGTATAGATAGGAATTTAGATGCAGAAATGGAAATTATCTATGGAGATATCGTAAAAACTGGGACTCATGAAGACTTATTTGTAATGACTTTTCTTGTTAACGTTTATGTGAAATATGGAGTCATGGAAATTGCTCGCAAAGTGTTTGATAATTTGCCTAGAAGAAATGTCATTGCATGGACAACTCTAGTGACTTGTTATGTTCAGAATACACAACCTTTGGTTGCTTTTTAAGTGTTCATAGAAATGTTGGAAGCTGGAGCTTATCCTACAAACTGTACGCTCGGAATCGTGTTGAATGCTTGTTGTTCCTTGCAATCTATGAATTCGGGAAGCAGGTTCATGCATATATCATCAAATATCATATAGATTTCGACACTAGTATTGGCAACTTAAGTTTCTTCGTCGAGATGCTCTCGGATGGTGTGGAAACAAACGAGTACACTTTAACAAGTGTCTTGAGCGCCTGTTGTGTAATGTTGACATTGGGTTTAGGAGCACAGATTCATTCACTAAGCGTGGAACCTTCATCGAAGGTTAGAACTTTGTAACTATCATTCTCATATGTAGATTTGAACTTATTATATGGTTATCTATGTGTATATTCCTTAAATTCTTGTTGAATATTTAAATTTCAGTTCAATTTTTAACATGTCCCAAAAATTCTAGAATAAATGTGAAAACGCTAGGTTAGCATATAGCTAAAAATCATTACAAGTATGAATTTATGATGAATTTGCTCTACTGACGTTCTTTAACATCCGATTTAAATAGTTAGTATCTAGCTCTATAACAGAATCGGTATTTCCATTACATTAGTAACATCCGATTTAAATAGTTAGTATCTAGCTCTGTAAGCATCATTCTAATATTCGATTTAAATTATTTGATCATTCGATAAGCATCACTACAAGAATTTTGCCTTGAATGTACCATTTATGCACATTCCCAATAAACACGGTTAGTTAAAAATGAATTCTGATAACATTTTCACTTAAACCTTTTTTGTTTGTGTAATTTTTAGGTGTTTGGAAGGGGTGGGGAGGAGATGGATTTCTTGCAACAGTAAGGGATTCAAATGAAAATTGTTCCTGGTAAGTGCATTTTTGAATGCTTGCAGTTTTAAGCAAAGTTTCTAAGTGTTTTCAAGTGACTCTAATGATATGAAAATTCCTGTTTGAGAAGTTATAGTGTGCTTATTTATCCTTGGACCATATTGGATTAGAATGTAACACCCGTTTATGACTCATGGGTTCTATTTATTTGTAGTTTAGATTTGATTCAAGGTGCTCGAGTTTGTAGGTCACACTATGTTAGTTTGTGGGTTATTCATGCACTATGGTAGTCTTTGTGACAACTTTTGAGGTTTGAAGTATATGTGAGCTAAATTTTCTTATTGATGTATGTGTTCTTGAATATTCATTTTTTGGGAATTCTGATAGTTTTGTTGAGAACAAGTGGTTGTGAAATATTTTTGGGAGTGTGTTTCTTTGAACAGGATCAAGGTAAATTTTTTATTTTGTTGTGGTAGCATCATTATGCTGTCGAAAATTTTCCATGGTCTTCGTATCTCATATCTAGGTAACCAAGCTTTGCTTCTTCAAGATCTTGAAAAAGAAGATTCTCTCATTTATTCAACTATTGAGTTTTCTTGTTTTGCAGATGCAACAAAGGAGTAAATATTTGGTATTGTAACCTCTTTATGCTTTTTCTTGGGGAACTTTAGATCCAACACATTCACTACAAGAATTTTGCCTTGAATGTACCATTTATGCACATTCCCAATAAACACGGTTAGTTGAATATGAATTCTTATCACATTTTCACTTTCAATCCTTTGTCTTAAATCTTTTTTGTTTGTGATCCTTTGAACAACAGTGGTTAGACAAGATGCCTATAACCAGACACTGTTGAAGCTAGGGGGTTGGTTCAAGAAGAATTATGAAGGGATCCATACTTACCAAGTGGAAAGAGACAGTAATCTCATAATATTTGTATTACTTGTAATTTGTGTTTTCAAGGCCTGAATTATTGTACAACCTTTTAAATTATAATTTTATAGTAGAATTTGTGGATTAAATATAATAGATTTACAATCCATATATGAATAATATGTCATAGCCACAATGTTCAATGATGATGTGTCATCTTATACTTTTTGATCAAACAAATGGATTTGGCAACGGAATTTAAAAAAAAAACGTACAGATTTAGGCTTCAATGTATGTCGGTTGGAAATTTCATTGAAGGTTTTTAATATCGGTTGGAAATTTCACTAAAGGCCTTTAATGTCGGTTGCAACCGACATTGAAGGCTGTGTTATTGAATCCCTTTAATGTCGGTTTAAAACCGACATTAAAGGCAACCGACATTAAAGGGCTTTAATAACACTATCTTTAATGTCGGTTGTCAACCGACATTAAAGCCTGAATTTCTTCTAGTCGAATATGGAGAAAGCTCAGAACCAACCCATTGAAGAACACCTTCTTCATCCGAATTTTTCAGTAAAAATTCAATTGGTTCATCATCCGTTTCTTCACTCCAATCTCTTCAATATATTGCAGGCTATCATACAAAGAGATGTGGTGCATGGGATGTAGCTCATGCTTGGATTAAATCAAGGAAGAGGTGGTAGGTTCCTAGTGAGCAAGTTGAAGATGAACTTGAGAAAACCTATTTTCAATTTGTGCAATTTTTCAATTTCAAAAATCTATTTTGATTTTAAAATCATATTTTATTACTAAAACCAAAATATATTAATTTTACAAGTTAATTTTCTAATAAAATTAATAAATAAATATTTAAACAATTTAAATAATTTTAATTAATTTAATATCCAATATTAAATTAATTTTTACACAATAGTTAATCATATTTCAATATATTTTCTCCAATTCCATTTGATTCTAATTTGAACGTTTCAAATTAACTTATCATGCTACTTTAGAGCTAATACATTTCCGAGCTAGTAGGAGGACCTCATGGACCTACAGACCATGGGCTCCAACGATCTGAGATTAATCGACTAAACTCATTAAACCAATCTAACCGCCATTTGTTAACTAATGGGTCATTCCACTAAAGCCCATAGTTGAACTCCCCTCACTGCATATATATTATGTCCATTCGATATAACCATGATTAGTAAGTTAACCTTTCACTAGTTGTTCATAATAACGGTTGGGTCAAATCTCTGTTTTATCCCCGAAATTACCTCTTGTTCCTTAAGTCCCTGCTGATCCCCTAATGAACAATTTTTTTGTGATCCAATCACAAAACCGAGTCACTCTCATGCCAAATGAGAGGGCGGGATCTTTTGTTCAAGCCCCAGAATCAACACTTAAGGGAACAACCTCTCTACTATCCCTAAAACGGGTAGGAGTGAATTCCCTCTTGCACCCTATGTTCCCAGCTATTTATCTGGTTTTACCTCTGAAATGGTAGTCATATTGAGCCGGTGTTGTTGAGCCAACCCTCATGCAAATCTAAGGGCAATCCCGAATAAATAGGAGTTCATAGTTAGCTTAGGATTAAAGTCAAGTTACCTAGGTCATCGCATTGAAATAGTCAGTCTTAAACAGTAAACAACGTTAAAAAGTAAGAGTGACTCATTTCATAGTCCGATCTTGTACAAACTCTTTTGCACAAAGACACCCCCACTCCTCGTGTCCAACATGAACGAATTAGGATCACTTCATTTGTAGCACTTTACAACTCCTTGTAAGAATTATAGAGCAGGCCATATTCAATAGTGTTACTAGAATAAGATACCCAATCTTATCCATATACTATAGATCATTTTGACTATTTACTCTAACCTGATCTACTTTTATGTCTCCACATAAAGTTCAAGTACTCATCCAACAGTCAAGGGACTTTTAAGTTTATTGGATTTCTATTCAAGCAATAGATCTATTCAATAACACCTTTATTGAAGTTTTAGAATAAGCTCCATTGTTTACATACCACGAGTTTTAGGACATAGAACCCAACAAACTCCCACTTAGACTAAAAATCCAGTGGTAACTTATACATCCGATATATAAGACTGAGTTTCTGAGTTTTATAGAGAAATACAATAAACTAAGACATCCCATACCCATCTTTTACCATTTGGTGTCCCTATACCCGATATTTGTCCCACTTGCCCTAGGTTATCTCGTATTCCTGGTCCTACTAAGTAATTCTCAAACATTTTAGCCTAGAGAATTATTGTAAACATTGTTAGGTATACAATAGGCTTTTGATAAAACTATAAGGGGATTGCATCTTAATGTTAATAGTGGCCAAAAAGCACAATTTCCTCCCACTACATTGAGATACTCTCAACTCTTTGAGCAAGATGCATCTGACCTGTCTCAACAATTCTTTGTTAACAATCAGATCTAGAAATCTTTAAACTTTCTATACTTTGATCTAGCCATTTAGATATCTGAATATCTACAAATGGCTTTTAACAATTTGATTCTCAACAGAGGTTTCTAGAACAAACAGAATTTTTGAAAAAATGACATTTCATTTAACACAAAAATATATACAATTTGTTCTTTACAAGATTTAACAGTTAAAAACAAATAGCAACTTCTCCCACTGGATGAACTGAGCAAATGGTCCCAGGGTCAAGTTAGCCTGGTTATCTTTCTCTACTCTCTTCTCGACATGATATTGAAGGCAGTGTCTTCTTCAGTGCCCTTCTTCATTGCAGTGGAAACATTTCCCTTTTGCAGCATTATCTTTGCCTTTTTTTTCCAATAGGAATCTTCTTCCCTTTCCCTTTGCCCTTATTTACAAGAATACTCTTACTCTTTGAAGAGGAGGACATTCCTCTCTTCTTGGCAATAGTAACATTTACTTCTGGCACTAGACCCTTTGTTCTCAACATTGTCTGATAAGCCTGTAGCTCATATAGTAGAGTAGTCAAATTTTATTCATAAATGCATTTAGAATTGTATAAACTCTTTGGAAGAGATTCTAGAATAAAACTAACTTGACTTCTCTCGTTCATGAGAGCACCATTTACTTCTACCATATTAAAGTGGACCATCATGTCCAAGACTTTTTTACAAACATTGGTCCCCACTTTGATGCGACCGTTGTAAACGTGCTTAATGGCATCCCTCGCAGAGATTCCATAATCTCTTTGGTAGTACTTATATCCTCATGCTTCTTTTGTCAACACATCAGATAAGCTGGCAAGGATATAAGCACATGCTATATCATTAGCCTTGACCCATCTGTCATATACATCCCGAACATTTCGGTTTGTGTTAGAGCTAGGAATGGGAGGACAGTCCTCAGTTAAGACAAATCGCAAATCGTCTATCACAAATATCGTGTTCAAATTTGATTTCTAATTCACATAATTATCCCCAATAAATTTATCTGACGCCAACACTTGTATTAATGAACTTGTCATTCTGAAATTTAATATCCAATCAAGTTTTCGCAATTTTAATAATTTACCCAAGATTATTCTTTTGCAATGATACTACATCAAGACATTCTTGACTAAATACTACCTCCAGAATAACTTATACTCTGATAGTCATTTAGGTACCTTTTTTGGTTAGACATTATTAACACTTAATAATTCTGTAAGTGTAGACCCGCCATTTTCAGATCTAATAGAATGGTATGAGTATTGCTCTGAAAATAGAAAACAATACCCAAGACGGAACTATAAAATCCTATTCATTTTACTAAAGCCTGGGTTGTTCCGAATCCTATGTTACAACCCTCCGTAGGGATAGCCATCGTTAAACGACTAGCAAAGGGCTGCTTAAAGCTAACCAGCAGGTGTAACATAGGAATCTCACGGTTCAGACTAATGGAGGAGACCGTAGGATATGTTGACACATTTCCTTCACCCACTTACTATGAACTACTTCCTTTGTTCAGCTTCCTCTGCTTGCACTTCTTCTCTAACTGTCTTTCTTGTTTTAGGTTTAGGTGCCATGTCCTGTCATGAACTCATAAATTAACTATCTATCTCTGGGTCTATCTCAGAAATCATGCAATTAAAACACTACATCACTATTCTCATATATGCATTGAAACTTTCATTAGTAGGACATACCTGGCGATGACGAGAGATTCGTTACTGGGCCACACGGACTATCTAGTTTTACGTAGTAAGTCAGTCTATAGAACCCAAAACATGGGCTTTGATACCAACTGTAACGACCCGACCCCTTAGGACTTAAGTTAGACTGTTACTAAATACATGCATGCATGGAACTTAAAACGACACTCTGTTATGGTGAAATAAATGCTAATTAAATAAGATAAATTTAAAAGACTTTGCATTTAAATTTAAATATTAAAAACAACGGTTGGGTACCCATAGAACATAACTGATAATAAATAAATCTGAAAGCGATTCTTAATAGTAAGTCTTAAACATCAAAATTGAAAGCTAAGAAAAACATGAAAAGAAGTCTAAATCTCATGAGCGGAAGGATAAAACTAGTCCTAGTGGCTCGATCACGAATTCCGCTTGTCCGTCACCGGTGCATCTCTATCTTTACCTGAAACAACAATATGAGAAAGAATGAGTATAAAATACCCAGTAAGTAACCCCACTACTGGGGTCAGGTTAGGCATCTATGTCCTCTAGATGCCAACCTCTGGTGGAGCTGTCTCTTATACACATCTAGATGTGTATAAGAGACAGGTCCATCACCGGTGCATCTCTATCTTTACCTGAAACAACAATATGAGAAAGAATGAGTATAAAATACCCAGTAAGTAACCCCACTACTGGGGTCAGGTTAGGCATCTATGTCCTCTAGATGCCAACCTCTGGTGGAGCATATAAATTGTCGTAGTCTACCTGGGACTTATACATACATGAAAAACTGATTTCTATCCTACTGTAGCTAAATATGCTCACTACCTCTGATGAGTCCCGAAGGAAACACAATAACTGGTGAATCCCGAAGGAAACACAACTAGTGAATCCCAAAGGAAACACAAACTGGTGATCCAAAAGGAAACACAAACTGGTAAATCCCAAAGGAAACAAAAACTGGTGAATCCCGAAGGAGACACAAACTGGTGAATCCCGAACGAAACACAAACTGGTGAATCCCAAATGAAACACATACTGGTGGATCCCAAAGAAAACACAAACTGTGAATCTTGAAGAAAACACATACTGGTGGATCCCGAAGGAAACACAAACTGGTGAATTCCGAAGGAAACAAAAACTTGTGGATCCCGAAGGAAACAAAAACTGGTGGATCCCGAAAGAAACACAAACTGATGGATCCCAAAGAAAACACAAACTGGTGAATCCCGAAGGAAACACAAACTGGTGAATCCCAAAGGAAACACAAACGAATCTCGAAGGAAACACAAACCTAGTGGGCATTCTAACGAATCCGTAAAATCACTATCATAGGCTCGACACCATTGTTATCACAATATGGTTCTTTGACATATATATATACCTCAACATCATGGCTCTAAAACATGCACACATGCCTCAATATCCACAGATCACATACAACCTCATGGAATCAAATATCATCTCATGCTAGCATTCAAGCATCTATGTGCACAAATACACCTTTCAGATCCTCAAGCAAGAACATGCATCCGTTATACTAAACTATCAATTCATCAAGCTGTCATTCTATCCTAACATTCATCTATCATGCTAGCTACATCCAGTACCTGGCCCGTGGGCAGTTCCAATAGTAAGATTACTTATCGAAAAGTCAAATTCAGATATTAATCTAAGCTAATGATCTCCAACAAAATAAATCTTGAATTAAGTCCCCTAATACAAACATAATACTAAATTTCAGTCTTTGGAACCAGGATCCAAACATTCAAATTTAATCAAATGGTCACCAAATAACTTACCTAAACGAAACTCACAAGATTTCGACTCCAAAATCTCCTCTTAGCAGATTTTAAAATTCAATGGATGATGACTTAGAACTTTCAAAATACTTAGAATTAAACCATTCTTTTAGTCCAATAATGAATAGGTGGCCGACAACCAACAACAAGGATCGCAACGCTTATCAAACTACTTGTCGAACGAGTTCGAGTCCGCTGGACAGCACGTTGCGTACTCTGAAGTACTCCAATCTTGGATCTAAATTCCAAATATAATCGACATCAACCAAAAAGAAAACTAAAATTTAATGGGCAACCGAGAACCTTCTAAACTCAACCGCTCTTACCCAGAACTCACCAACACTTGCAGAAATCTGATGAATGACCGCAAAGAAGGGCAGTGAGCGGGGGAGATCGATGGCTGGGCTCGGGCGATGGGCTGGACAAGCGACTCAGCCTCAACAAAATAGGGTTGGGCGGTTTCGAGTGATTGCTGGAAGAAAAGGTGTGGCGGCTAGGCATGAAGGCAGTGGCGGGAGTTGAAGCTCGAAGCATCGGCGTCTCTCGGTTGGGCTTGCTCGCACATGAAGGCCGGTGTAGCTCCAACGGTCTAGCATTTTCACGAGGCGCGACTCCAACGGTCTGACTGATGACGTCGAGTGACGCTAGCATGCGGCTGGGCTTCACGTCTGACCGATGGCACACTGAGGGGGTTTCGGATTGCCGATTGCTCGTCGGCGTTGGGTTCGACGGAAAGTGACTGCTGGGTGGTTCGGCGGCTAGGGTTTTCACAAGGGGGGTGCATGGTGTGTGGAAGAAGAAGAAGGGGAATTTTTGTTTTTATAAAAAAAATAATAATAAAACTTAAAAACTTAAAAAGAAAAGAAAATAAACTTTATTTTATTCCTTTCCTTATTCCTCTTTATTTTATTAACTTCCTTTCTTTCCTAAAAAAAAGTGAAATTAATTCTTGTCATTAATTTCTAAATTGAATAATTTTGTAAGGTCAAAAATTAAATTCCCCCACTTACACTTGAACTCCAAAATTCCAAAAAGGCCCTCCACTAATAAAATTACTGAAATTACATTAACACTAAAGAAAAAAATACGTAGTGTTACATTCTTCCCTCCTCATAGGACTTTCGTCCTCGAAAGTTCATTCTTAAAAAAGCTCCATGTACTGGGCCTTCATTTCATCCTCTCACTCCCAAGTAGCCTCCTTGAACAGGTGATTCTGCCACAGGACTTTCACAAAAGCTATTTCTCTACGGCATAATGTCTTTACTTCTCTGATGAGGATCTGTACAGGTTTCTCTTCCTAGGTCAAGTTGTCGTTTAACTGCAAGGGCTCGAAGTCAACTACATGGGATGGGTTTGTCACATACTTCCTTAGCATCGAAACGTGGAAGACATTATGAACTGAAGACAGTGCTGAGGGCAATGCCAATCGGTAAGCTATGGGGCCAACTCACTCTAGGACCTTCAAAGGTCCAATGAATCTCGAACTCAACTTCCCCTCCCTGCCAAACCTCATAATACCTTTCATGGGTGCCACTTTTAAAAACACTTTCACACCAATCTCAAATTCCAGGTCCTTACGTCTTACATCGACATAGCTCTTCTGTCTGCTCTGAGCCGTTTGCATACGAGCTCTGATCTTCTGTATTGCCTCATTCGTGGTCTGCACCAATTCAGGTCCTAACAATTTCCTCTCTCCTACCTCATCTCAACAAACAGGGGACCTGCAAATCTTCCCATATAGAGCCTTAAATGGTGACATCCTAATAATTGACTGGTAGTTGTTATTATAAGCAAACTCCAAAAATGCAAGTGAGCATCCCAGCTTCCTGAAAATTCTATGGCACAGGCACGCAGCATATCTTCCAATATCTGGTTCAATCGCTCTGTCTGCCCATCAGTCTGTGGGTGGAAAGTTGTATTGAAATCTAACCGGGTACCTAAAGCTGCCTAAAGACTTTTCCAAAAATTAGACATGAAATGAGGGTCTCTGTTCAACACGATAGACATAGGCACTCCGTGCAATCTCACCACCTTCTTTATGTATATCTGTGCCCACTTATTCATTGAAAAGGTGGACTTCCCAGGTATGAAATGTGCTAACTTTGTAAGTTTGTCTACCACAACCCATATCACTTTGAAACCTTTGACTGTCTATGGCAACCCCACGATGAAGTCCATAGACACATGCTCCCACTTCCATTCCGGTACACTCAATGGCTATAACAAGCCTGCTGGTTTCTACCTCGGGGCTTTCACCTACTGGCAAGCATTTACTAACGAACTCTGCAATCTCTCTTTTCATATCATTCCACCAGTAGTAACGTTTCAAGTCCTGATACATCTTGGTGCTGTTGAGGTGAATCGAAAATAAGGAACTATGAGCCTCTGACAAAAACTCATCTTTAATATCACTAATTGCTGGCACGTACAAACGTCCCTGATAAAGGAGGCCACCTTCCGCTGATACTAAGAATCTGCCATCTTGGCCTGACTCCACCCTACAAACTCTCTCCTCTAGATAAGGGTCACCTCGCTGCGCATCAATAATCTTCTGCCTTAGACTCGGTCACACTGATAACTGTGTTAACTGTGCCGTGACCTTTCCTACTGCCACCGCAATCTCTGCACTCTCTAGCTCCCTGCACAAATGAGCCTGTTTAGTAATGAGGGCTGCTGAATGAGCCATGTTTCTGCTTAGAGCATCTGCCACTACAGTTGCCTTTCCTTGATGGTACAAAATTTCATAGTCATAATCCTTCACCAGCTCCAACCACCTTCTTTGCCTCATGTTCAACTCTTTTTGAGTGAAAAAGTACTTTAAACTCTTGTGGTCGGTGAAGATTTGTATCTTCTCTCCATATAAGTAATGTCTTCAAATCTTAGGAGCAAAAACCACTGCTGCTAACTCCAAGTCGTGCGTGGGATAATTCTATTCATGCTTCTTTAGCTGACGTGAAACGTAAGCAACTTCCCTACCCTGCTGCATCAGTACGCATCCCAACCCCTTCTTGGACGCATCACTGTAAATGACAAAACCATTTGATCCATCTGGAAACTACTCTCACAAGTCTCATTCCAAATGAAAGGGGCTCCCTTCAAGGTCAACTGAGTCAATGGGGCGGCTATACGAGATAAGTCCTACACAAATCGTCTATAGTAGCCTACTAACCCTAGGAAATTGCACATTTTCATTGACTGTGGTTGGACGAGCCTAACTCGTAACTGCCTCAATCTTTGCAGGATCAACAGAGACACCTTTCTTCGATACTACATGCTCTAGAAAGGACACCTGCCTCAACCAAAATTCACATTTAGAAAGCTTAGCGTACAACTGTTTGGCCCTCAACGTCTCCAAAACTTTCTGCAAATGCTCTTCATGTTCGGGCTCTATCTTCGAATATACCAATATGTGATCAATAAAAATGATCACAAAGGTGTCGAGAAATTCCTTGAACACCCTATTCATCAAATCCATGAATACTGTTGGTGTATTCATTAGACCGAACGACATCACTATCAACTCATAATGCCATACCTCGAACGAAAAGCTATCTTAGGTATGTCACTATATTTTATTTTCAACTGATGGTATCTTGACTGGAGATCAATCTTTGAGAATACCGTAGCTCCTTGCAACTGGTCAAACAAATCATGAATCATGGGGAAGGGATACTTGTTCTTGACTATTACCTTGTTCAGTCTCTGTAATCAATGCATAGACGTAACGATCCATCCTTCTTTTTCACAAACAAAACAGGTGCACCCCATGGTGACAAACTAGGGTGTATGAAACCTTGTCCAACAACTCCTACAATTGGACCTTCAGTTCCTTTAACTCTGCCAGGGCCATCCTGTATGGAGCCTTCGAAATAGGGGTTGTGCCTGGCTCCAACTCAATAGCAAAATCTATCTCCTGCTTCAGGGGCAGCCCGAGAAGATCCTCTAGAAAACCGTCTGGAAAATCTCTCACTATTGGCTCTAAAGTCAAGGTGACTTCAGTCTCTCTAGTGTCCACCACACTGGCCATAAAGCCCCAGACTCCTTGGTCAAATAGTCTACGGGCCTTCAATGCTGAAATCACTTTGGGTAGGACTACGGTCCCAACCCCTTTAAACTTAAAACTGGCTCCTGTAGGAGGGTTAAAGATGACCTCCTTACGGGAGCAATCTATGCTGGCATGATTAGCAGCTCACCAATCCATGCTCAATATCACATCAAAATCACGCATATCTAAAATTATCAAGGTTACATCTAATACGCGATTTGCTACCTCTACCTAACATGTTTTTATCTTTTCTGTAGCTAACATGATCTCTCCTAAAGGAGTGGAATGGACAATGCAAATGGCAAAGGTTTTGAGTCTAACATGGCATGCCTTATAAATACAACAGATATAAACGAATGCGAAGAGCTAGAGTCAAACAAAACTAAAGCATGGTGCCCCAAAATGGGAAGCGTACCTGTCACCATTGTGCCTGACTTCTCGACCTCACGCCAAGTGGTAGAAAACACCCTACCCTACTGCTACTGACGACTCGGGCCTCCTGAAATGAGCTGACAGGCTGGCCCCTATGTTTAGGCGAGTTCCTCCTCGGGAATTTCTCTGACATATGCCCTTTCTGGCCATATAAAAAACAGACCCACAACTAGGCAACGTCCCTAGTGTCGCCTACCAAAGTAGTACATATCGGCCTATCCTCACTGCCAGAAACAACTTGGGAACCTTGATGTCCCCACTGACGTGGAGCACTCACTGTGTTCTGGTTCCTCTGCTGATGCTCAGGAGCTCTGGGCTCAGCCTTTCTTTTTTGACCTGCGGAGATTCCAATCCCGAGCAACCTCTTGTATTCCTCTCCCACCTGGGAGTCAGCATCAATCTTCATGGGCCTGCAGTGCTACAGTATACGTCTTGAGGTTCAATGCTTGTACCATACCTCGCAGTCCACTCCTCAAACCCTGGATGAAGCTCTCGGTCCTCTTGCCTCGGTGGCTACTAGTTTAGGAGCAAAGTGAGACAACTTATCAAATTCCTGTTCATACTCCTCCACTGACATAACTCCTTATTTCAAGTTTAAGAATTCCGCCTGCTTGTTGTACGGGGTGTTGGCAGAAAAATACTTCTCATAAAAGCGCTCCTTGAATTGCTCCCACGTTGTAAGCTTCCCACCAGTATCAATCATTTTTTCTGATGAACGCCACCAGATTTTCGCATTGCTTGTCAACATGAAAATGTCGCATTGAAGCTTGTGCTCTTCGGGGCACCTCATAAAATGGAATATCGTCTTGATAGATGACAACCACATCTTTGCTTTGGTAGGTGATTCGTTATTTTATGTGGTGAAATAATGAAAGGAATTGCGGTGATGGAAATGCATTGTGCAACAAGTTTTCTTAGCAGAATCCAAGTATAAATCCTACGGAGTTTCCTGATAAGTCCAGGGTCGAACTCAAGGACTAAGGAAAACGGTATGCGGTGATAATTTTTAAGACCGCTTTATGGTAACAAATAAATTAATGGTTG
This sequence comes from Benincasa hispida, assembly GCF_009727055.1. NCBI lineage: Eukaryota > Viridiplantae > Streptophyta > Magnoliopsida > Cucurbitales > Cucurbitaceae > Benincasa > Benincasa hispida. Next base: position 23,539,176 of record NC_052358.1, read on the forward strand.
GTTGGTTTGTTGGTTGAAGTATAAAAAGTATTCGGCAGATTTGAGAAAAGATTGATTATGCAGCAGATACACTGAGTATACGAAGGAACGGATTGAGAAGGTCTTTAACTAGCATTTCCTGAGGATTTGTTCAAACTATGCAATCATGCTACACTCATACGACAGCAAATCATTTTCCAATGCAGATGTGGTAACTCCTAATTCTAGGACGCATGCGATGAATGCGATAATGTCCATAGAGCTTATTCCTAAGTCTCTACTTTTTGCCTATGCAATGATGCAAGATGCACACAAAGAAAAGGTGATCACATACAATCATAACCTATCTCTAGGATGCATGCGATGCGTTAATAGAAAACAGTGCTTAATCCTAAGCTCCTATCTCTTGATTATGTGTTCTAATCTGACTCTCCTGTGACTAGATTCTAACCTGAGTTTTCCAAGCCTAGATTCTATCCTCAGACTACCCTCTCGAGTATCTCTAATGGACAAATGATGCATACATAATACAAGATAATCGCATAGAATGAAAATCCCCTGTTATGCTAGCTAAGTGCTTCTTAACCCATTCGACAGATTTAGCTACTCATGCATAATAAACAGAGAATGAACATAACACAGAAGTAAATTCCATTTCTAGAGATAAATTCAAAGTACAAAATGACAATGGAAGATAAGGATAGAGAGCCTGGTAGCAATCCCTTGCTTCCCAAGGCTTTTACACTGTTAACTCTATTTTGTTCAAAAGATGTTCCTGCTTCCATAGGAGTTGACCCTCTCTCTGATCTCGACGCTTCTAACACTCTTCCAAGCTCACCAGAACGATCTCTCGGTATAATCTCACTTCCTCGTTTTCGCCTTCTAAATAAAAGAAAAACTAAGAACAAGGCTACTTCTAACTATGGAGAAAATTATCTAACTGTCGAACTAGACGAACCCTTTCACTGAAGGTTGCCTTCAGTATTTATAGAGCTTCGGGTTGAAAGACTTCTTCTCTCTTATGATTGCACCGATGGGATGGCATTAATTCTCTATCTGATGCGCTGAATATTTGTTACCGAAAAGTTGAGTGTACTTGCTACAGTAGTTCGTTAACGACTTGTCAACTTAATTCAGAATCGACCGTCATCAGCTTTTTGTCCAATCGTGATTTATTGTTCTTTTCATCCAGATGCGTCCACCAAGTTGCGCTGGCTCTATGTGGCAACCTTCTTGGGCAGAAATTTGCGAGTGCTAATCACTGCAAAGCCTTGCGGTAACGCTATACTCGATCGTTGATTTTTTTTTATCGCATTTTCCGCCTTACGTCAATGCATATTCTGCACAAAAATACACAAGTTAACTATTTTAATGCGATGGACGCATTCGACTGCAATGTTGTGAAGTTAATGCTTTTTGGACGTAATGTAGTACACTTTTATCAATGCAAACTTGCATAGTTTAATAACTAACCACTGTAATAGCATGCATTTCTGCTCGTTATCAGTGGAGTCCCTCAACAGCCCATCAAAAGAGCGAAGGTCATACTTCCTGAAATCCCTCAGATGTTTAGCCTCAAGAGACAGGCCTTGCATGTCTCTATCCTAGAGTCAGGTCTGTTGTAACTGCTCGAGTGGCACTAGTTTCTCCTGAGCCTGGGTCTGGGCGGTCTGTCCTGCCATCATGCTACGAATCAGCTCCTACAACTTTCCTATTAGGGAGGATGCAACAACTTCACTAATTCTGGCTTCCATTGCCTTCTCATCAATTTGGGTCATAGGCGGATTTGGAGCTGCCAGGACAGTTTGGCTACTCTCAGCTCCCTCTCACTCATTCTCTAACTGTCTTTCTTGTTCTAGGTTTAGGTGTCATGTCCTTCCATGAACTCATAAATTAACTATCTATCTCTGGGTCTATCTCAGAAATCATGCTATTAAAATACTACATCACTATTCTCATATATACATTAAAACTTTCATTAGTAGGACATACCTGGCGATGATGAGAGATTCGTTACTGGGCCACAGGGACTATCTAGACTTACGTAGTAAGCCAGTCTACAGAACCTAAAACATGGGCTCTGATACCAACTATAACGACCTGACCCCCTAGGACTTAAGTTAGGCCGTTACTAAATACATGCATGCATGGAACTTAAAACGACACTCTATTGTGGTGAAATAAATGCTAATTAAATAAGGTAAATTTAAAAGACTTTGCATTTAAATTCAAATGTTAAAAACAACGGTAGGGTACCTATAGATCATAAATGATAATAAATAAATCTGAAAGCAATTCTTAATAGTAAGTTTTAAACATCAAAACTGAAAGCTAAGAAAAACATGAAAAGAAGTCTAAATCTCATGAGCAGAAGCATAAAACTAGTCCTAGTAGAACATAAAAGAGAAAGAATGAGTATAAAATACCCAGTAAGTCGCTGGTGGAAGCATAAAAGAAGTCACTGGTGCATCTCTACCTTTACTTGAAACAACAACATGAGAAAGAATGAGTATAAAATACCCAGTAAGTAACCCCACTACTAGGGTCAAGTTAGGCATCTATGTCCTCTACATGCCAACCTCTTGTGGAACATATAAATTGTCCTTGTCCTCCTGGGACTCATACATACATGAAAAACTGATTGCTATCCTACTGTAGGTAAATATGCCCACTACCTCTGGTGGATCCCGAAGGAAACACAAACTGGTGAATCCCGAAGGAAACACAAACTGGTGGATCCCGAAGGAAACACAAACTGGTGGATCCCGAAGGAAACACAAACTGGTGGATCCCGAAGGAAACACAAACTGGTGGATCCCGAAGGAAACAACAAACTGGTGGATTCCGAAGGAAACACAAACTGGTGGATCCCGAAGGAAACACAAACTGGTGGATCCCGAAGGAAACACAAACTTGTGGATCCTGAAGGAAACACAAACTGGTGGATCCCGAAGGAAACACATACTGGTGGATCCCGAAGGAAACACAAACTGGTGGATCCCGAAGGAAACAAAAACTGGTGAATCCCGAAGGAAACACAAACCTAGTGGGCATTCTAACTAATCAGTAAAATCACTATCACAGGCTCGACACCATTGTTATCACAATATAGTTCTATGACATACATATATGCCTCAACATCATGGCTCTACAACATGCACACATGCCTCAATATCTACAGATCACATACAACCTCATGGAATCAAATATTATCTCATGCTAGCATTCAAGCATCTATGTGCACAAATACACCTTTCAGATCCTCAAGAAAGAACATGCATCGGTTATACAAAACTATCAATTCATCATGCTATCATTCTACCCTAACATTCATCTATCATGCTAGCATACATCCATTACCTAGCTTATGGGCAATTCCAGTAGTAAGATTACTTACCTCGAAATCAAATTCAGATATTAATCCAAGCTATTGATCTCCAACAAAATAAATCTTGAATTAAGTCCCATAATACAGACATAATACTAAATTTCAGTCTTTGGAACCAGGACCCAAACATACAAATTTAATCAAACGGTCACAAAATAACTTACCTAAACAAAACTCGCAAGATTTCGACTCCAAAATCTCCTCTTAGCAGATTTTAAATCTCAATGGATGATGACTTAGAACCTTCAAAATATAGGTGGCCGATAATCAACAACAAAGATCACAACACTTACCAAACTACTTGCCGAATGAACTCGAATCCACTAGACAGCACGTTGTGCACTCCGAAATACTTCAATCATGGATCTAAATTCCAAATATAACCGGCATTAACCAAAAAGAAAGCCAAAATTTAATGGGCAACCGAGAACCTTCTAAACTTAGCTACTCTTACACAGAACTTACCAACACTAGCAAAAATTTGATGAATGACTGCGAAGGAAGGTAGTGACCGCCGAAGATTGACGGCTGGGCTCGGACGGTGGGTTGGATGAGTGGCTCGGCCTCAACCAAACAAGGCTGGGTCGGGTCGAGTGGCTATTGGAAGAAAAGGTGCGGTGGCTAGGAGTGAAGGTAGTGGCGGGAGTTGAAGCTCAAAGCGGCAGCGTCGCTCAGCTGGGCTTGCTTGCGTGTGAAGGTCGGCGCGGCTCCAACGAGTTTGACCGATTACGTCAAGCGAAGCTAGCGTGGACTGTGCTTTACGTCTGACCGGTGGCACGCTGAGGAGGCTTCAGATCGTCAACTGCTCGTCGACATTGGGTTCGACGGAAAGTGACTTCTAGGTGGTTCGACGACTAGGGTTTTCATGAGGGGGGGTGCACGGTGTTTGGAAGAAGAAGAAGGGGAATTTTTGTTTTCATAAAAAAAATAATAATAAAACTTAAAAACTTAAAAAGGAAATAAAATAAACTTTATTTTATTCTTTTTCTTATTCCACTTTATTTTATTAACTTCCTTTCTTTCCCAAAAAAAAGTGAAATTAATTCCTGCCATTAATTTCTAAATTGAATAATTTTGTAAGGTCAAAAATTAAATTCCCGCACTTAGACTCGAACTCCAAAATTCCAAAAATGCCCTCCACTAATAAAATTACTGAAATTACATTAATACTAAAGATAAAAAATATGGGGTGTTACATAATGTACAAAAAAACCAGCTTTTAGTGAGCTCTCTTAATAATAAAGAGGGAGGCGACATGAGGTCTTTCATTAAGGGGGAGAAGACAAGCTCCCTTTTCTTTGACACGCCTCTTGAGAAATCATATACTTCATAACTCTCCAGATTAAAGTTGTTTCCTCCAAACATCTCCAAATCCTTGAATTAAATTCAAAATTTTAAATCTCCCAATTTAAATTCAATTATCACCAATTGAGTTAAATCTAAATTTTCAAATCTTTATCCCTTACTCTTGATTTATCTTAACTCTATAATTCAATTTTAACCTCAAACTCAAATTATCATCCAAATAATTCAAGATAATTAAATTGAAAACACCTTAAAATTTGGGATGTCACATTCTCCCCCCTTAAGAACTTTCGTTCTCGAAAGTTTTAATCTTAGAAAATCTTTTAGTACTGTACTCTCATTTCATTCTCTCGTTCCCATGTTGCTTCCTTGAACCGATGATTTTGCCACAAAACTTTTACTAGTACTATCTCCCGTTTTTGCATTGTTTTCACTTCTTTAGCCAGAATTTACTTGAGTTTCTCCTCATAACTCAAATTGTCATTCAAATACAAGGTCTCAAAGTCCACCACATGAAATTTATCTAACACATACCTTCTTCACATAGGAACATAGAAAATACTGTAAACTATTGTGAGCGACACTAAGCGACATACTAAAAAGCCCACTTGTTCAAATATTCAAATGGCTCAATGAAAATGTAGGCTTAGTTCCCTTTTTTTACCAAACCTAAATTACCCTTCATAAGTATTACTTTCAAGAACACTTAAATCACTTACTTCAAAAACTGTCTCTGCGTTTAATAACAACATAACTTTTCGATTGTTCCATGTTATTTGCATTCTTATTCCATTCTTTTGGACAATCTCATTAGTAATATGCACTAACTCAGATCTCAACAATTTTCATTCCCTAACCTCATATCAATCAAGAGGAGACCTAAAACTCTTTCCCATATCAAGCCTCAAAGGCAACATGCCTAGTATCCTAGTAAAAATTATTATAGTGAACTCCATGAGACGTAAATAGGAGTTCCAACTTTCTGCAAAATATAATGTGCAAGCGCGTAACATGTCCTCTAATGTTTGGTTCAAACGCTTGGCTTGACCATCAATCTATAAGTGAAACACTATAGTGAACCCTAGCGGAATACATAATGCTTTTCATTATGTGTGACAATGCCTTCCATATGCGATTATGACACTTAAGATGTCGAAAATCAATCGTGTCTTAACACAATTATTCTAAAAAATGTCATAAGCTTAAGAGGTCTTATTTACTAAATACATATATTTGAATTGGTTGTGTTGGCATAGAGAAATTCTCATACGCTTGGCAGAGCAACTGCCCTATATATATCATAAACCCAATATACATAGCAGAGAAAATTTGATCAACTAGAAATTTCTTTTGAAGGAACCGTGAAGTCCATTACAGAAGTGGGATCATCCCAATTTCATTCTTACAGAATAAAATTACCAAACATTCAAATTATGCATAAACACCAAACATTCAAATTATGCATAAACAGAAATTTTACAACATGCTAATTGAGGGAGGAAGAAGGGAAGAATTAAAACTTACCCTTGAAGATCAACTTCTTCATGTAAATCCTTCTTCAATACGATCACGAACTCTTCGATGAGGACACCACCAAACGGAGCCTTTTGTATTCTCTTTTGGATAGAGAATTGGTAGGAGGTGTAGACTCTGCTCCTTTTGGTAGAGGGAGGAGGAATTTGAGAGGGGAAGAAGAATTTTTGTTTTTTTCTTAGTGTGTTCTTTTCTCAAGATTTCCAGAGAGCTCGTCTGCCTAAAAAAATAGCAAGAGGAAGATGATGATGACCTTTAGCCAACTAGTCATAACTCTCCACACACGTTTGATTGAGGGAGAATTAAATAGAGGGAGTTCCTTTAATGTTTAAAAATTAATTTAAATTAAAATAAATTAAATTTAAATAATAATTATATATAATAACTAACTTATTATATGTACATATAACTATATGTTAAATCAAATATAATACATAACCTATAGTTTTTATAGTGTATCAAATACAATATAACCTATAGTTTTTATTTCTCTTAATCATTCATGGTATTTAATATAAATCACATTTATACTAAATTTAATTATATGAATCTCATCCATACAATTAGTATTTGAATCACATTCAAATATTTAATTACTCTCAAAATAAACTTTATATTATAATGTATCAAACACATTATATTAGTTATACCACATATAATTAATTTAATTAATTATATCATATATAATTAATTCCCTCAATTAATTTGAACAATTCAAATTAATCCAAAATTAATTCTCAATAATCCCTATTGAGTTATAGAGGAGGCCTTATGGACCTGTAGATTGAAGCTCCAATGGTACTTGAATAATTAATTAAACTCTTTTAATTAAATTATTCAACATCCATTAATTGTCGGTCACTCCACTAAAGACCGACAGATGCACTCTTCGCACTACAAATATATTTCCGTATCCATTAGATATAACTAGTCAACAGTGTGATGACACTTAAAAAATTCCTTATAAATACAACTAGACCAAAATTATCGTTTTGCCCCTATAGTCACATCTAACTCCTTAAGTACCATTAATTCCTCTAATGAACAATAAGTCATAGTCCAACTATGATCAAATCCATCTTGGGCCAAAAGAGGGTGTGGCCACATTGTTCAATACCTGGAATCAGCCCTTAAGGGAGTAATTTATCTACTTACCCCGATATTAGGGAATGAGTGAATTTTGTCTTGTGTAGATATATTTCCAGCTCCCCAATCAAACGAATCACAAAATGGTAGTCATATTGAGTCAGTGATCTAGTCACTCTTACCCATGTAAATCAAACGACTGCCTTCATAGGTAGAAGTTCATAACTCACTAAGGATTTAGATCATTCACCTATGGTCATCCTGGTGAAATGTAAATCTCTACTATTAACAATGTTATATAATGAGACTATTCAGTCCGTGGTCCAATCTTATACAAACTCTTTGTATAGGATACCCCCACTCACAAGTCTCCATATGAATTATCAAGATCAGATCATTTGTAGCACTTTACAACATTTGTAACATCTACAAAGCGAGCCAAATCCTTAGTGCTACTAAGATAAGGTACCCAACCTTATCCATCTACTAAAGACCATTTAAGTTATCATTTAAACATGATCCACCTATATGTCTCTACATATATGTTTAAGTTATATAAAATAACCTAGAATATTTATTTATTCGATTGAGTGCATGCTTATAAAATAACAATTATTTTAATAATATCAATTTGTTTATACAAAGTTTACAAACCACAAGAATACAAGAGAGATTTAAAACATCGATCAAAACAATCTCCCACTTGTCCTAAAGCTTAGGGAACCAAATTTATAATACAAATTAAGTACAAAATATAATAAACTATAACATACACTATATTCAGTAACATATCCCCCTTGCCCTAGACAACATGCCACATATCTGAAGGAACTGGTGAAGGTCTAGTGCGGAAGTGGGGAACGGTCCTAAATTTCAATTTTTATAGTGTTGGGATTGGTGTCTTAATTCTCTCGAAGTCTCGTTGTTTTGTATTGATACACATTTTTTTATGAATAAAATAAATGTTATTTAATTCTGGCATTTACTCATATCCAATAAATAAAGCTCATTGGTTATCTTATGTGAACTTAAGCATGTATATGTGATATACAAGTGGATCATGCCTTAACTGATAACCTAAATAGGTCTGTAGTATAAGGATTAAGGTGGGATACCTGATCCTGGTGACACTACGGATACGGTCTGCTTTGTAGAGGTTTGCAAGTGTTGTAAACTACTACAGATGGTAGATCCTGACCATTCATGTGGAGATGTGTCGGGGGGGGGGGGGGGGTTGTTCTATATAAAGAGTTTGTATAAGACCAGACCACGAAATGACTAGACTCTGTATATAACGTCGTTGATACTAGAGACTTACATCTCACCTAAACGACCATAGGTGACATGACCTCGATCCTGAGTGTTTTGGGAACTTCTGCCTTTGAGGGCGGTCCTTTGATTAGTATAGGTGAGAGTGGCCAGATTGCCAACTAAACATGCCTACCATTTTGGGGACTTATCTGATCTTGGAGCTGGGAACTCAATCAACAAGATGGAATTCACTTCTTTCCCAAAGCAGGGATAAGTAGAGAGATTGCTCCCTTAAGGGTTGATTTCGGGGCTTGAACATAGTGGCCACAGCTTCTCTTTGAAAGAGAGGACTCGGTTATAGTAGGACTATGACTTATGTTCATTAGAGGGATCAATGGTACTTAAGGAGTTAGATGTAACTACAGGGGCATAACGATTATTGATCTAGCTATACTTACGAGTGATCTGTGAAGGGTTGTCACACTGCTGATTGGTTAAGATGGACACATAATATATCTGTAGTAAGTAGAGAGTTTAGCTGTCGGTCTTTAATAGAGTGTCTGACAGTTAACGGATGGTGGATCCCATGACTAAAGAATTTAGTCAATTATTCACGTACCGTTGGAGCTTCGAGCTACAGGTCCATAAGGTCCCCTTGGTAGCTCAATGAATTCAGTTGAAGATCAGTTCTTGGTGTTGATTTGAAATGTTCAAATTAACAATAGGTAATTTGATTATATATGATATAATCAGTATGATGTATGAGATAAATCTAGTGGAAGATTAATGTAAATGAGATTTACATTACGTACCATGGAATAGAAAAAGAACTATATTGTATGATACGTTCTTTAGTGGTTTATATGTTTCATGAGATGAAATATTAAAACTGTATGTGATAAATATAGTATGATAAGTTGGTTATCATTTATAGTTAAAATAATATTAATTATTGAATAATTAAATATTTTTCTCTAATAACCAATTGAGTGGGTGGTTATTAGTGATTGATAGTAACCGTGAGATAAAAGGAAATTTGTTTTCCTAATTTTAGTAAGTTTTTTTGCAAAAATGTTTTAAGATCTCTCTCTCGGAAAAAGAATCTCACAGAAGTTGTCAAGTAAACACGGATTTACTAAGCGACAGCTTGACTAAGGTAAGCGATTGTGTAGTGTTTTGTAAGCGACAAACACGGAACTAAGCGATGAGCTAAACGATTGCTTAGCTTTTGCTAGACGATAACTTAGCTTTTGCTAAACCAAGTTCACACAGAGCCCCCCTCTGGATTCTCACACCGAGAATACCAAGGTAGCCTTCTTGGTGGTGTCATACTCAACTCGACACCGTCGAGGTTCTGTGAAGGTTGTTCGTGCTATTGGGGTGTTCGTGATCGAGGCGATTGCTGAGGACGAGCGCATGGTGTTCTTGCTGTGTAGCGGTCGTGTTGTTCGAGCGTTCGAGGTTGCTGTGTTCGAGCATTCGTGATCAAGGAGCATTGACAATGAGTTTACCTACGTGCGTAGAGTTTCTCCTTGATTCTTTGTAGTTTCATGCTGTAATTTCTGTATTGATTGCATAACCGTATGTTTCTGGTTTTAGCTGTAATTGTAATGTTCATACATGATTGTAATTTGGAATGATCTTTCCGCTGCTCATGGAAATCCTCGTGATCGATTTTCTTCATATAGAACATATAATTTTACATAATAATCATAAAAAATTATGCATTAAATCAAAATTACAGCATGTCTTTAAGAATTGAGATAAGGAGATGAGAAAAAACTAACCCTTGAAGATTTTATCTTCTTCGTGTATCCTCTTCTCCAAAATGTCATGAACCGCAACGTACTTGAAACCCTAATTGGCCACCACCAATCTGAATCTCCTGTATTCTCTAATGAGATGAGAATCACTAAGGAGTTTTATGGGCTCTTAGGATTTTAGAAGAGAATGGATGAGATTGAGAGGAAAAGAGGGTGAGATGCAGAGTACTTTTCTCCTAAAGCTTCTTTTTTCTTTTCTGTAAAAAAAAAACAAGAGCAAGAAGAAGAAACCTAACTCTTTGCACATTTGTTGACACAAATGTAGTAGAGAGGAAAAAGGTGGAGGGAGTTACAACTTCCTCCCAAAAGTATTTTTGAAAAATAAATTAATTAAAAAAGTTATTTTAATAAAACATTTAATATATTTATATGTTAACCACTTTATCAAAACTATATGTTATATCAAATGTAACATATAACTTATAATTTAATATTGTATCAAATACAATATAACCTATATTTTCCATTCTCTCAATAATGCATGATATTTAATATAAATCCCATTTATACTAAATTTAATTATATGAATCCAATTTACATAATTAATATTTGAATCATATTCAAATATTTATTTTCTCTCAAATAAACTTTATACTATAATGTATCAAATACATTATAATAATTATATCATATATAATTAAAATAAATTAATTATATCACATATAATTAATTCTCTCAATTAATTTGAACAATTCAAATTAATCCAAAATTGATTCTCATTTAATCCCTGTTGAGCTATAGAGGGGATCTCATGGACCTGTAGCTTGAAGCTCCAATGGTACTGGAATAATTAACCAAACTCCTTTAGTTAAATTATTCAACATGCATTAACTCTCAGACACTCCACTAAAGACCGATAACTGCACTTTTTGTACTACAGATATATTTCTATGTCCATTTGATATAACCAGCCAACAATGCAATCACCTTTCACTAATTGCTCATAAGTACAGCTAGGCCAAAATTTCCGTTTTTCCTCTGTAGTTACATCTAACTCCATAAGTACCATTGACCCCTCTAATGAACAATAAGTCATATTCCAACTATGACCAAATCCCTCTCGGACCAGGAGACGGTGTGGCACCACATTGTTCAAGCCTCAGAATTAGTCCTTAAAGGAGAAATTTATATACTTACCGTCACCTCAAAAAAGGAGTGAATTTCGTCTTGTGTAGCTATGTTCCCAACTCCCCAATCAGACGAATCCTCAAAATGGTAGCTTATTGAGTTGGTGATCTGACCATGCTCACCCATACAAATCAAAGGACCATCTTGATAGGTAGGAGTTCAAACTCATTTAGGATTCATATCAGGTCACTTATGGGCATCCTGGTGAAATGTAAGTCAATTATGAACGACGTTATATAATGAGAATAGTCACTTCTCGATCCGGTCTTATACAAACTCCTTTGTATAGAATATTCCCACTCACATGTCTCCACATGAATGATCAAGATTAGATAATTTGTAGCACTTTACAATAATTGTAACATCTATAAAGCAGGTCGTATTCGTTGTGTCAATAGGATAAAGTATCTAGCGTTATGCATCTACTACAGACCATTTAGGTTATCACTTAAACATGATCCACTTGTATGTCTCTATATACATGTTTAAGCTACAAATGATAACCTTGGATGTTAGTTTATTAGTTTGTGGGTTTAATGCTACTAAATGTCAAATAAAACATCTCATATTTTTATTAAATAAATAAAATGTTTGTACAATACAATTACAAACTCAAGAACCATATAAGATTTTGGTCATCAACCTCAACATCAGCAACGTTGTGCTCCAAAGTAATCTTCATGACGATCACGTCACCTCAATGCACAATTTCCTGAATCAATTGATATTTTCGCTCAATGTGTTTGCCTCTCCGATGACTCCTCGGTTCCTTAGAATTTTCCATAGCACCACTATTATCACGACAAACTGTGATGGGCAAAGACATATTTGGAACAACTTTCAAATCAGTAAGAAACTTCGTAAGTCATACAACCTCTTTAGGAGCTTCACAAGCAGCTACATATTCAGCTTCCATAGTGGAGTCTTCGATGCATCCTTGTTTGATGCTTCGTGAAACTTTAGATCCTCCATTCAGAGTAAACACTGACCCTAGTGTGGATTTCTGAGAATCTCGATCAGTCTGAAATTTAGAGTCTATATATCCTATAAGGATCAAATCCTTATCTCCATACGCAAGCATATAGTCCCTCGTTCCTCGAAGGTACTTGAAGATTGTTTTGATCGATTTCCAATGATCTAATCCTGGATTAGATTGATAGCTACTGACAATCCTTATTATATAGCAGATGTCATATATGGCACATAACACTGCATACATAAGGCTACAAACAATCGATGCATAATGAATTCGTCTCATTGCCTCTACATCTTGAGGAGTCTTAGGACACTATTCCTTAGACAATACAATTATATGCCTAAAAGATAATAAACCCTTCTGGAATTGTGCATTGAATATCTGACAAGCATCCTGTTGGTATACGATGCTTAAGATAAGGCTAACCTTTTGTGCTTACGATCTCAGATGATATGGATCCCTAGAACAAACTACACCTCTCCCAAATTTTTCATTTAGAGTTGGGTGGCCAACTATTTTATTACATCAATAAGAAAACATACATCATTCCCAATGAGTAGAATATCATCCACATACAATACAAGGAAAGCTACTAAGCTATTGATTATTTTTCTTGTAAACACAAGGCTCATTAACATTTTGAGAAAAGCCATAAGATTTTATCGCAGTATGAAATCTTATATTCCAAGATTGAGATGCTTGTTTCAGTCCATAAATGGACCGATTAAGCTTGCAAACTTTTTGCTCTTGATCTTGTTCAATGAATCATTCTGTTAAACCCATGTAGAGTACATGTGGGTTCATAACCCTCCCACTACGTCGAGGCAATCTCAACTTTTGAGATGGATGTGAATGACTAGATGAATCAACATCAACAACTCTTGTTGATGTATCAGCCCCTTCAACAACCCTTGTTGAAGTCTCATCATTCATTAGAAATTTCACTTAAAACTATTTTGCTTCATGGTTTATGGTCCCTCATATGGTATTCTTCCAAGAAGCTAGTGTTTGTCAATAGAAACCTTTATTCTCACTTGGATCAAAGTAGTACCCACCTCTCGTTTCGTTGGGGTAGCATACAAATAGGCATACTCTTGAACGAGGTTCCAAAATTTTAGGATTTATCATTAGCACATGGGTTGGACATTCCTAAATTTTGAAGTGGCGTAAACTACCTTTACGACCTTTCCATAACTCAAAAGGTGTTTCAAAACACTCTTTGAGGGATCGTTGTTCAAAATGTAAACAAAAATCTCTACTGCATATCCCCAGAACGAGTCAAGAAGTTGATATAGCTCATCATAGACCGAACCATGTCCAATAGGGTTCTATTTCTTATTTTCAATACACCATTCTGTTGAGGTGTACCTGGGGTTGAGAGTTGGGACGTAATTCCATGTTCTATCATATAGTTCTGAAATCTTAAGGCCATATACTCTCCACCACGATCAGATCGTAGTGTTTTTATCTTTTTACCTAACAAGTTTTCAACCTCATTCTTGTACTCCTTGAAATTTTCAAGTGCTTTAGACTTGTGTTGCATTAGGTATAGATACCCATATCTAGAATAATCATCTATGAAAGAGATGAAATATTCATACCCTCCTTGTGCTCTTACATTCATCGGATAGCAGAGATCTGAATGTATAAGCTCCAAGGTCTCTTTGGCTCTATAACATTTTCCAGTAAAAGGTTGTTTTGTCATTTTGCCTTCAAGGCATGACTCACATACAGGTAAAGAGTTTTCTTCTAAACCATTTAGAAGTCCACTTTTCACCAATCTCTCAATCCTATTGAGATTAATGTGACCTACCTTAGATGCCAAATATGGACATTTTCTTTAGGAGAAATTCTCGATATTTTGACAGTTGTTGCCGTTTTGAACATTTCAGTATTTGACACTTCTTTTGTAACTAACGACCTTAGTACAAACAAGTAATTTTCCATTGAACCAAAGCCTAGCTCCATTGCATTCTTAAAATAAACACTTTAGTTTCAAAGAATGATAGGGAATACTTTTGTTCAATCAAACAAGAAACAGAAATTAAGTTCCTCTTGATATTAGGAACTACATATACGTCATCTAATAACATATATCATTTCTTGTCCAAAAATAACTTAAGCTTGCCTATGGCAATAGCTGAAATGGCCTCACCAGTACCGACTCTAAGAGTCATCTCTCTAGCTACCAATTGTCTCCAGGAATTAAATTCTTGATAGGAAGAACATACATGATTAGTAGCTCCTGAATCAATTATCCAGGCAGAATCATCATTCTTTACTAATCACGTCTTCAAGACAAATAAAACAGATTTATTTTTTTCGGAGTTTTTCCTTTTCTGGATAGTAGTGGGATCAGCTTTAAAACCCATATCATAAATTCTAAGTTTCATCTCAAAGGACAATCCTCGTTGATTAACTTCACTAGATTCAGTAACATTTGCTTTCTCTTTTTGTCCCTTTACATTCAATATGGACTGGAGTTTATCAAGGAAGATGACATTACTAGTTTCATCGTCATCAAACCATTTTGCTTGAATTTTGAGAACATTCACTCAAATAAGTCTTGCATTGATTGCATGATCTGATGTGCAGTGACAATGCTCTCAAATCTTTTGGCTAAGGCATCAGGTATGCTTGTCAAAATGTAAACTCGGGTCTTATCATTAGCCTTCATTCACATTTTGTATGCATCATGAATATTTTGTGTTGCATCATGGGTTGAGACTTGAGAACAATCCTCAGTCAAGACGATGTTGACGTCATTAACCATGAAAAAAGTTTTAATCGAATCTTTCCAAGTTGTATAATTGAAACCAGTCAAACAAGTAGAGGCAAATAACAGAAAGATACAATTTGATGTTTTTGCTGAAAAGAAACAAATTTATCTACATTAGATTTTAGCATAACTTTAAAACATCCAATCAATTTTAGCAAAAATTAAATGAACCCCAATTAACATCTAGTTTTTGCAATGATGCTTAAGTTATTTAGGACAAAAGCCACCAAAGGGTAGTTAGTTGTCCCTTCACTGAACTGAGACACTCTCAACCAATTATTACATCAGAATAACTCTTATTCCTATAATAATTAGTCATCATTGATTTGGTCAAGAAATCATTAATTAGCTTAAAAATTTCTCGTATGTGTGACCGTTCATTTTAGACCCTAAAGTTCCACCCCAATGAGCTAATCAAAGGGAAAAACCGATTGGGACAAAAACTAAAGTGATTCAATCCATTTCTGGAGTTTGTTTTGATATTGACCTAATGCAAAAACCATCCAAAGGGGGACGCTCCTAGGGCGCCACGAGGCCGTGCAAGAAGATCATATGTTGCAAACTAATGAATGAGACATAGGACATGTTGACATACATCCCTCTCCCATTTACTATAAATACTCTCTCCATTCACCTTGATATTGACCCGTGTAAACACCATCCAAAGGGGGATGCTTCTAGGACGCCTCGAGGCCAAGCATGAGTCTCACAATGTAAATATTAAAGGAGAAGCGTGAGTGAAAAATTGACGTATCGTATACATCTTTTTCCTCCCATTGAGTATTTAAAAAAAAAAACTAGGGTTTATTTAACTTAGGAAAAATATGACTAATTATTTTTACTAAGTGACTGTTTAAATTTCCCAACAGTAACACTTACTTTGGACAGATAAACAATTTTGATTAATATTTATTAACCATTTTAACAAACTTTAATCAACAATTGCATGCTTGTAGAAAATCTATCTAATTCACTTTCTAGATTAGTTCACAGTAGGGGTGTTCCGTTTCCATCAGCTTAAATACCTCAGCCTCGACAAAACTAGCCTTCGACAAAGGTCCCTTATAGATACGTTTACTACAATTTTAGTCTTTTATTAAAATCAATTTAATCTTATTAAACTGATTAAAAAGATTAAAGTAATTTCTAATCTCATTAGAAATTTTGTGATCTTAGGTCTATGTGAGTCATATTTTAAAAAATGATTTAAACCTAAGTTGACATGTAATTCTGAATTATTGATTTTAAATTTCTAATTTCATTTAATTATAACGACTATAAAATAAATGGAACAAATTAAAACCATCCATTGCATTTTATATCATACTTTGTAAAACTATAACATTTAACAAATTACCGAAAGTAATGACATGCTTCATGCAATCTCTATTTCATTACTTAACAAATATAACAATGATATACTAAAGTAATGTAATAATATAACACTCATACATGCATCCAACTATATTTTATAACTCTTATAGTATAAATGATTCATGATAATGTTATTATGCATGCAAAACATATAGTATAACACTTATATTATATGATACATAAGCATACTATAAAATAAAATCATGTAACTATATATTATAACATTTATAATATAAATGATGCATGAATTATGCACAATCTATGGGGGTATTTAACTATATGACATACATTATGACATATATAATTAAAATTAAACATCAAATGCATAATTTAAATAGAAATTTATGGATTAAGATTCGACTCCTAAACTATTAATAAATTAATATAATATTTATATTAATTTAATTAATAAAAAAACAAACTATTCCATAAATAATAGCTTAACCGGTTCAAAACAGGTGGACCTCGAACCCCATAAACCGAACCACCCAAAACCCGAATCGCTCGCGAACTACTCAAACCAAACAAACTGAATGCGAAGCAATTGAGCCACAAACCAAACTGCGCGCAAACAAAAGAAAATTGTCCCGAAGCCTTGCAACACTACAGAAAATTTTTCTGTTTCACCTTTTGTAGTTGCAATGCTACTGTACAGTAGCCACTGTACAGACGTGAAAACCTTCGATTCTTCCCCGATTTTGACCACGTTTTCTCCAGAAAAACACAAGAATCGGCACGAACGACTCAAACATCAAATTATAGACTCGATAGCTTTAATTAATGCCCAAAACAATGGGCTCTTACAAACAAAATTTGTAAAATAAAGCTGTAAAACTAGCAGACCAATCCCGAAACATCAAAAATTGAAAAAAAAAAAAATTAAACATCCATTCATCACATGAATAATACAGAATGCACACCCACAAAAAATTTGTAAAAGAAATTCTAAAAAAAAAATAAAATTGGCAACAAAAACCCCACACTCATACCAATTGAAGGAATCGTGAGGTCTACAATGGAAGCAGATCGTCCCAATTTCATGTTTACGGGATAAAATTATAGAACATTCAAATTATCCATAAACAGAAGGATATTTGTAATGGATAATAGAATAAGAGAAAAAAAATCTAAAAATATATTATATCTTTTAAATATTTGAAAATATGGATGAATTGATTAGTCAATCTTTGATTTTTTTTTTTAATTTTCAATTTCACCCTCTCTTGTCTTGTCTTGTTGCACACCTTCTTTATTTTAGTCTTTTTATTCTCTTTCTTTTCTTCGACTTTTGCTTCTTCACTCCCTTTTTCATTTTTTCCTTTTCTTTCTCCTGTTTTTGCTTCTTCCTTTTTAGTTTATTTTATTCTTTCCTTTATCCAATTTTTGGATCTTCCTTTCTCTAATTGTTGCTTCTTCCCTTTTCTTTTTTATTATTTTATTTTCTTTTATTTCTCCGATTTTCTGCTTCTTCTCTTTCTTTTTCTTTTTCTAAATTTTCTTTCATTTCCCTGGTTCTTGCTTCTTTTTTTTTTTTCCTATTTAATCTTTTTTCCTTTCTTCAATTTTTGCTTCTTCTCTTTCTCTTATTTTTAAAATTTTTCTTTCCTTTATTTGAATTTTTTTTCTCTCCCTTTTTCCACAAAAATTATGAGGTTGAGTTTTGTACATAAGACTTTAAAGTGCTCAATTCATAAGTGACTTAATACCAACAAGCCAATCATCAAGTTTGATTATTATAACAAATAATAAATATAATAGCAAATGAAAGTTTATCAGTGATAGCCACTATTTTCTATCACTGATAGCCTAATCTTTGTTTATATTTTGATAGTTAATAGCCACTTATAAAAATCTATCATTGATAGCCAACTTAGTGAATTCAATTAATAAAGTTGAATCTCAAACTAAAATGTAAGTGGAATGCCTAGAAGTTATCACTAATAGCATGTTTATCAGTGATAGAAGCTATCATCGAAAAGAAAGGGACTTATAAATGTTTGTGAAGGACAAGGAAGGGGCAAAAAGTTTTTCAGTGGCTATGATTGATAGAAGCTACTACTGATTTCATGTTACCAGTGATTGAAGCTAATACTAATAGCATGTTATTAATTATAGAAGCTACCTGATAGCACGTCATCGGTGATAGAAGCTACTCGATAGCACGTTATTGGTGATAGAAGGTACCACTGATAGCATATTATCAGCGACAGAGAACTATCACTGATAGCATGATATCAGTGAGATCATTAATAGCATTTTATCAATGAAAGAAGATATCATTGATAACCACAATATGAGTGACGTTAGTGATATCAGTGATAGAACTTTGATGATATCTATATATCAACTTTCTTTCAAAGATGATAACCAGTTATAGAAGTCTATCATTGATAACCTTAAGTGTAAATATTTCAAGGTTGATTCTAATTGATGAAAGTTTATCAGTGATAGTGACTGATAGTTGCTATCAGTGATAGCCATGATAAAAGATTATTAGTGACTGTGGTAATCAAAGTTGTCGATCTTCTTTCAAAGTTGATCACTATTTATATATCTATCATTGATAGCCACTGATAGCCTTAAGTATTGATATTTCAAGGTTGATTCCAATTGATGAAAGTGAATCAATGATAGCTACTGGTAATTGAAAGCAAATTAAAAGCTAATATTTCAAAATTGTATTAAGTTTTTTCAAATTGAAAGCTATCGTTGATAGCAACTATCATCGATAGTAATTGATAGAAGCTATCAGCGATAGTAGTTGATAGCAGCTATCAGTGATAGCTTTTAATTTGAGAAAACAGGGAAGAAGCGAGCAAAATGGTTGTTAGGCATGGGTTTTTTTAGTCTTTTACCATTTTTTATCTATATATGCAATTCTTTTATTCTTGTACTACATATTCTATTATTTTAGGCTTGAATTCTATTTATGCAACTAGCCCTAAACAGAAATTTTACAGCATGTTAATTGAGGAAGGAAGAAGGGAAGAATTAAAACTTACCCTTGAAGAACAACTTGTATGCGTAAATTCTCCTTCGATCTGATCACGAACTCTTCGATGAGGACACCACCAAGCGGTGCCTTCTGTATTCTCTTTTGCGTAAATAATTGGCAGGAGGTGTGGGCTCTACTTCTTTGGTAGAGGGAGGAGTAATTTGAGAGGGAAGAAGAAATTTTTTTTTTTTTTCTTAGTGTGTTCTTTTCTCAAGATTACCAAAGAGCTCTTCTGCCTAAAAAAAACAACAAGAGGAAGAAGATGATGATCTTCAACCAACCTCCCATAACTCCCCTCACATGTTTGATTGATAGAGAATAAGGGGAGGGAGTTGAAACTCCCTCCCTTTAATTTTGAAAAATTAATTTAAATTAAAATAAATTTAATTAAGATAATAATTATATATATATAATATATATATATATATATATATAATATATACAAAAACACATATAATTTTTATATTCTATCAAATATATATAACCTATAGTTTTAATTTCTCTCAGTCATTCATGTTATTTAATATAAATGACATTTCTACTAAATTTAATTATATGAATCTCATTCATACAACTAATATTTGAATCACATTAAAAAATTTAATTCTTCTCAAACAAACTTATATTATAATGTATCAAATACATTATATTAATTATATCACATATAATTAATTTGAACCATTCAAATTAATAAAAATTTAATTCTCAACAATCCTTGTTGAGCTACAGAGGGGACCTTATGAACCTGTAGATTGAAGCTCTAATGGTACTTGAATAATTAATTGAACTCCTTTAATTAAATTATTCAATATCCATTAACTGTCATTCATTCCACTGAAGACCGACGACTGCACTCTTCATACTACAGATATATATCTATGTTTATTGGATATAACCAGTCAACAACACGATGCCCCTTCACAAATTGCTCGTAAGTATAGCTGGGTCAAAATTACAGTTTTGCCCCTATAGTCACATCTAACTCCTTAAGTACCACTGATCCCTCTAATGAATAACAAGTCATAATCCAACTATGACCAAATCCTTCTTGGGCCAAGAGAGGGTGTGGCCACATTGTTCAAGCCTAGGAATTTGAAGGAATCTCGACATGAGGAGATCCTTGAGCGAAAGTAGATCGTCCAAATTCCATTAATTATCAAACATAAAATTTACAGTAAACATACAAGAGATATGCATTTGACATTAAATTAAAACATGCTTTAAACAAGAAACAAGGTCAAGAGAAATCACCTTTGAAGAACCTTTCTTCATAAATCCTTCTAACAATCATGAACGGGACTCCTTCCTTGGAATCTTCTTCTTCTCGCATGGACACTATTAATCGAGAACCCTCTGTATTCTCTTTTGGGATTCAAAGACTCAAGTAGGAGTTGTGGGCTTTGCTTGAGTCCTAGGAAGAGGGAAGGACATAGAGAGGATGAGAGGGGAGTTTTTTTTCTCAGAGAAGTTTTCTTTGTGTGAATGTTGGAAGAAGATGATTCTTTGCAACCCACATCTAACCCACGTTAGTTATGGAGAGAATATATGGGGAGGAAGTTATAACTCTTTCCATTTTTTATCAATTTCAAATAAATTAATAAAATAGAATATATAATAACTACTTTATTATATATACACTATATGTCATATCAAATATAACATATAGCTTATAGTTTTATATTGCATCAAATACAACATAAACTATAGATTTTATTCTCTCTTAACTATACACATTTAATATAAATAATATTTATATTGAATCTAGTTATATGAATCTCATCCATATAAATGATATTTGGATCATATCCAAATATTTTATTCCTCTTAATATAAATCATATTTATATTTAATTACATGAATCTCATTCATATAATT
This sequence comes from Benincasa hispida, assembly GCF_009727055.1. Taxonomy (NCBI): domain Eukaryota; kingdom Viridiplantae; phylum Streptophyta; class Magnoliopsida; order Cucurbitales; family Cucurbitaceae; genus Benincasa; species Benincasa hispida. Next base: position 23,560,668 of record NC_052358.1, read on the forward strand.
GATATTTGAATCATATTCAAATTTCTCTCATAATGTATCAAATACATTATAATTAATTATATAATATATAATTAATTCACTCAATTAATTTGAATATTTCAAATTAATCTAAAGATAAAATCCCTATTGAGCTACTGAAGGGACCTTATGGACCTGTAGATTGAAGCTCCAACGGTACTCAGATAAATAATTAAACTCTTTAATTAAATTACCCAACATCTGATAACTGCTGGTGACTCTATTAAAGACCGACAGCTGTACTCTTCGCACTACAGATAAATTTCTGTGTTCATTAGATATAGCCAATCACCATGCGATGACCCTTCACAAATTGCTCGTAAGTACAATTGGGCCAAAATACCATTTTGCCCATGTAGTTACATCTAACTCCTTAAGTACCACTAATTCCTCTAATGAACAATAAGTCATAGTCCCATTACGACCAAGTCTTCTCGGGCTAGGAGAAGGTGTGGCCACTATGTCTAAGACCCGAAATCAGCCCTTACGGGAGCAATTTATCTACTTGCCTTTTTATCGGAGAAGGAGTGAATTTCGTCTTGTGTAGCTGAGTTTCCAGCTCCCTAGTCAGATGAATTTCCAAAATGATAGGCTTGCTGAGTTGGCAATCTGACCACTTTCACCAATACAAATCAAAAGACCGCCTTCATGAGCAGAAGTTCACAACTCACTCAAGATTTAGGTCATGTCACCTATGGTCATCCTAGTGAAATGTAAGTCTCTATTATTAACGGTGTTATATAAAGAGACTAATCATTTCATGGTTCGATCTTATATAAAATATTTGTATAGGATACCCCACTGACATGTCTCCACATAAATGATGAGGATCAGATCATTTGTAACACTCTACAACACTTGTAACACCTACAAAGTGGGTCGTATCTATAGTGTCACCAGGATAAGGTACTTAATCTTATCCATTTACTACAGACCTTTTAGGTTATTATTCAAACAAGATCCACTTATATGTCTGTACATAGTTGTTTAAATTACATAAAATAACCTCGGATCTTAGTTTATTAGTTTGAGATATGCCTATAAAATAACACTTATTTTATTAACAACAATATGTTTATACAGAGTTTACAAACTACGAGATTACAAGGGGATTTAGGACACCATTCTCAACAGAATCAACCCTTAAAGGAGCAATTTATCTACTTATCCCGACATTAAAGAAGAAGTAAATTCCATCTTGTGTAGTTGTGTTCCTAGCTCCCCAATCAAACAAATCTCCAAAATGGTAGGCATATTGAGTAGGTGATCTGGCCACTCTCACCCATGCAAATCAAGAGACCGCCTTCATAGGTAAGAGTTCACAACTCACTCAGGATTTAGGTCATGTCACCTATGGTCATCCTGCTGAAATGTAAGTCTACACTATTAACGACGTTATATAATGAGACTATTTATTTCATGGTCTGGTCTTATACAAACTCTTTGTATAGGATATCTTCACTCACATGTCTCCACATGAATGATCAGGATTATGTCATTTGTAGAACTTTACAACATTTGTAACATCTACAAAGTAGGTCGTATCCATAGTGTCACCAGGATAAGGTACCCGACCTTATCCTTCTGCTAGAGACCATTTAAGTTATCATTTAAATATGATCCATTTGTATGTCTTTACACACAAGTTTAAATTACATAAAATAACCTAGGATATTTGTTTATTGGATTGAGTGTATGCTCATAAAATAATAATTAGTTTAATAATAATAAGTTTTTATACAAAGTTTGCAAACTATAAGAATACTAGAGACATTTAGGACACCAATCCAACAATTTCTACTTCAAAGGTGTCAATTGTGATGCCTCTCTTAATAGCTACATGCCTGAGAAACAACTTTGTCCAATTAAGTCTCATATATTAGAAACTTGACATACTACTCTCTACTGTCAAGGGATGTAAAACTTACTCGAGTCAATCATCATATTACTCTTTAATCTTAAAATAATCGCATATCATTGTTTAGACCTTGTTATGAACAAGTCTAGGAATCTATTTCATATTGAGGTTTCTAAAGTCCTTGGATACTATAGAGTATCAGTTAATCTAAAACACAACACCATAACCCATAACAATGGTATCTAATCCCTGAAAATAATTTCTGAGATAGAAATCTTCCTGACTCATTAATTTATCTCAAGAATATCCATCCCCATAAAGTCGATCCACTTGTCGTCCATGCTGGAAGAAACATACTATTCGTGGCACTCCCAATCTACATTTCAGACCAGAATTTGACATCTGACTTCGACCTAGACATTTTTTGGCATCTCCTGCAACTTGGTTATGCTACATTTTCAACTTTTAATAGTTGACATATAGTTGAATGGATACCTTTTTTTTTCTTTAATAAACAAACTGGTGTGCTCCAAGGCGAAATATTATACATATGAAACACCTTGCTATATAATTCTTGTATCTGTGACTTGGGCTACTTCCATTTTGCTAGAGTCATTCTAAGAAAAGCCGTAGAGATAGGGGTTGCTCTCAACTCAAGTCCATCTCTTATGCTAGAGGTCATTCTGGGAGATCTACTTTACCCAACCTTAACACTTGCATAACTTATTCCTTACTTGGAGCTAGATTTCTTTCACCTTGAAATCAAATTGAGGCTTCATTGATTTCTTGTTCTAATTATTTGTGCCCTCAAACAAAGTCTCTAAGACTTGCTAATACCTTTATGTGGTTCATCCCTTCTTTAACAAAGACTTATCTCTTCCATCTTCATAGTTTTTGGCAACTATTGTTACCAAACATCTACAAATAAAATATTATCTTCTCTGACTCCACTATAATCTGAAGAAGTTTATCAAGCACTCTTCCACTACTTGGCTGTCTTTCATGACCAATAGCTTAAGCAATCTATCCTTTCAACCAATACATGCTAGGATCCAAAGTTGTAAAAACTCGTAAACCTCCAAATTTTAACTTAGAAAGCCAAATCAAACTTACGTACCTGTAATCTCAAAACATTAATTTACCTTATCTTCCCAAAATAATAAAATCTTTCCTATGTACTTTTATTTTCTTCGCACTTATCTTTGTTAAGACTAGTATATCCGAGGTGTTTTTCCTCTTTCCGTGTTACATAAAGTCCACACTAAGGGTAACTCTACTAAAATCCTCTATAAATCTTACCTTTCCCACTCAAAATTTCCATCTTGTGTAGAATTCGCCTTCACCAACTATTTTTGCTTTAAACTCCAAAAATATTTCTCTCGGTCCAATTAATCAATTTAAAATTTTCTCGCCCTAACATTGACACGAGTAGGACCCATAATAATAATATGACACACCTTCTATGTTAACTTCTAAATTCAAAAGCCATAATATTTTTCCACTTCAAGTCTTGAGTACTTTATTTAGTCCATCCACATTAACTTCACAAGATTAATAGAGTGGTTTGTCTTATGTGTTATCCAAAAAACCACAAATGTGTTAATCTTACATTGGAAAAGGTTGTGCTACTGTAGAAGACTTACTTTAGACTGCACTGGTTTATACTTCAACATCTTGAGAAGGGATTTTAAAACATAGAGGAAGCTGAAGTTCATCAAGTGGAGTAATCTTTATTTGATGTTGGAAAGATAAAAGTCTTGGTGAGAGGGAGTCTCACACTTAAAGGTAGCCTAAGTGTTCGATCACTAGTATTCAAACACTCAGGAGAAGCCTAAGTTCTTTTAGAGGGAGTCTTACACTTAGAGGAGCCTAAGTGATCTTGCAAGGAGTTGAGCTATCCAAGTATAAGTGTATTTCCTATGTGTTTATAGATAAGTACAACATTATAACTACTTGACATTGTATTAGTGAGAATATCTTTCCATGGGCACATTGTCCCTCAGATGTAGATAGTATTTCACAAAATTTGGTTATCAAACACCGTGTTCAGTTATTGTTTTAGTTTTTTTTTTCTTTATCTCTTTTATTCTCTATATTGTTGTGATGTCATGTTTAACTAAAACTGTTGTGTGTTAGATTACCTCATTTTTCAGTTGGTATCAGAATGGGTCACCATAACTTCTGGTGTTTTGATCCATTCTTCTAATGGAAGGTATCAAAGAAGCTAGATCTACCACGCACCCTCTTGTGTTGGACGAAACAACCTATCTTATTGGAATAGAAGAATGACAACCTTTTTTAAGTCTTTTGACCACAAATCCTAGAAATCTGTCATGACAAGGTGAACTCCTCTGCAAGTGGTTGATGCAAATGGTGGAATAACTCTCAAATGAAAATTTGAGTGGACAGAAGTTGAGGATGAAACCTCTCTTGGAAACTCTCGTGCCTTAAATTCCATCTTTCATGAAGTGGATAAGAACGTATTTCGGTTAATTAACACCTATTTTATGCTAAAGAAGCATGGGATATTCTTATTATGGCTCACGAGGGAACATTGAAGGTCATGATGCCAAGACTCTAACTCCTTACAACAACATTTGAAAATTTGAAAATGCTTGAGGAAGAAACTATCACAGTTTTCAATGTTCGATTACTTGATATTGCAAATGACTCTTTTGCCCTGGGTGAGAAGATCTCTAAAGAAAAGCTCATTAGAAAAGTGCTTAGATCGTTGCCAAAATAATTTAATATGAAGGTGACGATCATTGAAGAAGCTTAAAACATTAATATTAAACGATCATTGAAGGTGACCACCATGAAAGTTAATGTTCTGTTTGGAACTTTACTTATGTTTAAAATGTCTCTTGACAACAATTCAAAAAGGAAAATCAAGGTAATTTCCCTTCAAACTTCAATTGATAACCAATTAGAGAGAAATTTCGAACTGCTGAACGGTGAACCCCTTTTCTGAAGGATGCCTATGGTATTTATAGAGCATCCAGGGTGAAAGTCGGCTTCTCTCTCATGATTGTACAGATGGGTCTGCTTTAATTCTTGACTGATGTGCCGAATATTTGTCACCGAAAAGCTGAATGTACTTGTAATCATTATCGGCTGTCAACTTAATTCGGATTCGACTGTTATAAGCCTGTCTCTTATACACATCTAGATGTGTATAAGAGACAGGTCATCAGCTTTCTGTCCCATCGCGATTAATTAGCCTTTCACCCAGATGCGCCCACCATGTTGCGCTGACCAAGTTGCGGCAATCCTTCTCGGGCGAATATTTACGAACACGATCACCGCAAAGGCTTGCGATAATGTTGCGCTCAACCAATGATTTCCTATGATCGCAATTTCCACCTTGCGTTATCGCGTATTCTGCACAAAAAATACAAAAATCAATTGTTCTAATGCGATGAACGCATGCGACCGCAATATTATGAAATTGATGCTTAATGGACACAATTTAACATATTTTATCAATGCAAGCTAGCATTTTTTAAGAACTTAGCACTATGATAACGTGCATTTCTTCCCGTTATCACACCCCCAAATTTAAACAATGCTTGTCCTCAAGCATAAGCTAAAGACTTCCTTTAGCAAGTCAACCGCAATGTCCTTTTCCTAGATTTCTCAAGGATATTTCGTTCAAATCCTATATACAAAAGTTTCCTTAAGCCTTATTCAAGTCTCTTCTTGAAATATTTCTAAGACCTAGGGACTATAAGCTTAACCTTCAAAAGGACTTTACTAATTTTTAGAACATCACATGATTTATTTCAAAAAGAATTTTTTTTTCACCGGGGTATCAAATGATTTTATCCTTGCATATTTCTTGTCATTGTTATTTTTTTTACCTTGCGCCGATCCAAGTACTTTGCCTTCGTTTTGGCTTGCCCCCACGTGTGTCATGCAGACATCCAACTACGAGCAATGCACTCTTTCTCAGACTAAACTTATGCCTACTTGGCAGTGGCGTTTCGATCATTTATTTATGCGTTGATCCTGGTGACTTACTTTCATTTTGGCTTGCCCCCACGTGTGTCATGCGGACATCCGACTACTGGTAAGTGCCTTTCACAACTTAACTCTTATCAACATAGGTTTCCCATTGTGTTGACAGTGGAGTTGTTATATTCAAAATTTTTCCTCTTTTTTTTTAGAATAGTAAGGCCGAAAATAAATACCTCACCCCCAAATTTAAAATGCGGCAATGTCCTCATTGTCAAAAGATTGAAATGAGTCATGCGATATTCTTAGAAAGTTTTGTAAAGAGAGTTTGGAAGAAAGCTAGCAAACCCCTAACTTCTAGAAATATTTTATGAGGTGACTATCTTAAAGTTAAGATGACTCTAGTATATACGAAAGAAATAGAAGCATGTTTTTCATCATTGAAATCATACTTGGCAAAGAAACAACATGCGGTAACTTACTAAATTTATCCATGTCAAATGATTTCGGTAATCAAAGAGAATGCAGTGATCAGACTTTTAAAACTAAAATGCGATGCGATAGCGCAAAATTTGAAAAAAAGGATAAGGAAGAATATATTCCAAAATTTGCATTGTCGCCCGCATTGTGTATTGACGCATCCATCTTTGCGGGATCTATCTTCTTTGGATTGCAGTGAAGGAGTAAGATAAGTGGCTTCTTCGCACAACATTTCTGCAATCCAGTGCCTTAATCGTTGCAAGAAAAACAGAGAAAGGGTCAAATTATTTTAAACAGATCGATATATATATATATTTAGAAGTAAGAACGATGCTGGTAACAAAAAAGGTAATTGCAGTAATAAATAACGAGATGATGAAAGTTCATGAAGTATTTGATGCAGGAAAAGAATATTCAAAAGGATTGCGTCCCTAATGAGGTTGAATCATATAATACTCAGGGACCACTTATTCCAGGCTGGTTTGTTCACGTCCATGGTGGTTTTTCTCTCTTTTCTTTATCCTCTGGGATCTTTACTGCCTTAATTCGGAGTTTTTTCCTATGAATGCTCATTATGATTTCCCCCTTGCGCACATCAATTTGATCGCGACTGGTTGAAAGGAATGGTCGCCCTAATATGATGGGCACATCTTCGTCTGCTTTATAATCCAAAATGAGAAATTCTGCCGGCAGGATGAATTTATCGATTGAAATTGCGGCATTTTTCAACTCTTCTTCAGGGCGTATCCGGGATCTGTTCGCGAGCAGAAGAGTTTCCTTTGTGGGCGTAAATGTGTCGACATTCAATTGTTTGAAGATTGATAGCGGCATTATGTTTATGCTTACCCCAAGATCGCATAGTGCTTGGCCACTGTAGGTTCCTTCGATAGAGCATGGTATCATGAAGATTCTCGAGTCGCCCATTTTAGGTGGGATCACAACATTTTGTGCTGCAGCCAATATTGCGATCTTTTCTTCCTCATTTTTCTCCTTTTCAATCTTTTCGGAGTTGCTGGTGGTTGGACTTCTTCTGTCTTAAGATCTAAAGGCTTATAAGTGGACGGAACTTTAGGGTCTATTTTATCGAGCTTCTCCAAACTATAGGTCAACGGGTCTTCGGTTGTGACTGCATTTAAGTTCGTCACCATGGGTTTCTCGCCTACTTCCGCAATCATGTTGTCGCTTAGCAAAGAGACTGCTAAACATTGTTCCTTCCCGTTACCCCCAGCATTGCGAGGAAGCTCAGTTGAGCTCGGCAACGCTCCTTGCGGTCTATTTTTCAGCTTGCCCGCAATTTGTCCCATTTGAATTTCGAGATTTCTAATGGATGTAGCTTGATTCTAAAGCAGTGTGTAATTTTTCTCAATGTATTGCTTCAACAAGCTCTCTAAGGACGAAGATTGCGATGGTTGTGAACTGCTAGCTTGGCATGCACTGGACCGTTATTTTGTGGAAAAAATCCGGGTAGCCCTCCTTTTTGTGCCACAAGTTGAAAGCTTTGTTGTTGATTTTTCCATGCAAAATTTGGGTGGTTTCACCACCCGAGGTTATATATATCGGAATAGGGATTATTTCTTATGAAGCATACTGACTGCAGGTTTATTGGGCATTCTTCCATCAGGTGAGCATCTCCACAAATGACACAACTTGCGGTCGTTTGAGTAATTATGCTGACCTGCCCTTTCTTCGCTCCCGTATTATTAATTGCGATGCCTTGTATCAAACTCATCATCGCAGTCATTTGATTTTGTAGGGATGCGATGGCCCCGTTGTTTGCGTCATTATCTTTTATTCTTAATCTCTGATCGCTTTCCCGCCAATCCTCGTGATTTTTGGAAATGCGATCAAGTATACTCTTTGCCTTCTCGTATGTTTTGTCGAGAAAACCACCAGCGGCCGCTGCATTGGCAGCGGTTTGCAAAGAGGGATTCAATCCTTGGTAGAAAATCTCCATTTGCAAGCAGTCTGGTAAGCCATTATGTGGACAATCTCTTACCAGCCGCTTGAACCTCACTCAGGCATCACTGAGCGATTCGTCATCTTCCTGTTCAAAATTTGTTATTAATTTCCTTCTCCTAGCATTCTTGATTGGTGGGAAATACTTCTTCATAAACTTTTCCACCACCTGTTTCCACGACGTTATCTCCCTCAGTTCAAGAGAATATGCCCATTTTCTTGCTTGATCGCATAAGGAAAATGGGAACAGAGTGAGTCAAACTTCCTTGGTTGAGATATTCGAGAACATAAAAGTGTTGCAGATTTCTATGAAGCTCCGAAGGTGGGCGTTCGGGTCTTCGCCACGCCTTCCTCCAAACCGCCCAGCAGCCTGGATCATCTGCAACATTACTGGTTTCATTTCAAACCTCGATCCATCTAACGTCAGCCTCATGATTCCTGGAGAGAAATCATAGAGGTTAGGTGACGCATAGTCCTGGATGAGTTTATTGCGATCATTCGCCAGAAGGATGGGGTTGGCCATTTTATTATTTGCATTGACGACCCTTGCTTCCGGTTGCTCCACCATTCTTGGTGTTCTCTCTTGTTGTTGGTGGTTGTCTCTTAGTCTGCGTCTGAATATCTTCTCAATCTTCGGGTCGTAATTCGCCAGAGATTGAGAGTCTGCAAACAAATCAAAAAAATTACCGTTAGCACTCTATTTTGCCGAAGTCCTCGGCAATGGTACCAAAAACTTGATGCTTGATTTTATGATGTGAATTATGAATGATATGCGATGCTGAAATTGCATTGTGCACTCAAGTTTCCTTAGCGGAATCCAAGTGTTAATTCCACTGAGTTTCCTGATAAGTCTAGGGTCGAACTCAGGGACTTGTGAAAATAGATTGCGATTGTACCTTTTATGAAAACCCTACGGTAACCAGTAACTCAATTAATGGGTGTGTTGTTGATTGCGTTAATGAAAAATAAACAAATGCGGTGGATTTGAAAAAATTCAGTTGTGGGATAGATGCGCTGAGTATGCAGATGAATGGGTTGAGACGATCCTTAGCTAGCGTTACTTGGGAATGCGTCAAACTATGCGATCATGCTACAACCATGCACAACAAATCATTTTCCAAGGCAAATGCGATGCTCCTAATTCTAGGACGCATGTGTTGAATGCAAAAGTGTCCATAGAGCTTATCCCTAAGTCTCTACTCTTTTCCTATGCGATGATGCAAAATGCATAAAGGCAAGGTGATCACATACAATCATATCCTATCTCTAGGATGCATGCGATGCGTTGATAAAAAACAGTACTTATTCATAAACTCCTATCTCTTGATTATGCGTTCTAATCTGACTCTCCCGAGCCTAGATTCTAACCTGACCTTCCCAAGTCTAGATCCTATCCTTAGACTACTCTCTCGAGTATCTCTAATGGACGAATGAAGCATACATAATACAAGATAATTGCATAGGGTGAAGATTCCCTAGTTGTGCTAGCTAAATGCTTCTCAACCCATTCAACTAATTTAGCTACTCATGCATAAATAACAGAGAGCGAACAAATATAGAGAAGTAGATTCCATTTCAATAAATGAGTGGAGTACAAAATAACAATGGAAGTTAAAGGTAGAGAGCCTGGTAGTAATTCCTTGCTGACCAAGGCTTTTACATTGTAAATCTCTATTCGGTTCCAAAGATGTTCTTGCTTCCGCAGGCGTCGGCCCTCTCTCTGTTCTTGAAGCTTCCGGCGCTCTCCCAAGCTTATCGAAACAACCTGTCAACATCGCCTTCCTCTCTCGCATCCGCCTTAAAATGAAAACAAAGACGTGCAAATTGAAGTATGAAATTTTGAACTGCTGAACGGTGAACCTCTTTTCTAAAGGATGCCCTTGGTATTTATAGAGCATCCAGGGTGAAAGTTGGCTTCTCTCTCATGATTGTACAGATGAGACTACTTTAATTTCTGACTGATGCACCAAATATTTGTCACCAAAAAGCTGGATGTACTTGTGATCATTATCAGCTGTCAACTTAATTCGAATTCAACTGTCATCAGCTTTCTGTCCCATCGCGATTAATTAGTCTTTTACCCAAATGCGCCTACCATGTTACGCTGACTAAGTTGCAGCAATCCTTCTCGGGCGAATATTTTCGAACACGATCACCGCATAGCCTTGCAGTGATGTTGTGCCCAACCAATGATTTCCTATGATCGCAATTTTCGCCTTGCGTTATCGTACATTCTGCACAAAAATACAAAAATCAATTGTTCTAATGCGATGAATGCATATGACCGCAATATTATGAAATTTATGCTTAATAGACGCAATTTAACATGTTTTATCAAAGCAAGCCAGAACTTAGCACTATGATAACGTACATTTCTGCCCGTTATCTGACATCTAGTTTCGCAATGACACTTCAAATGTTTAGGACAAAAGCCACCGAAGAGAGGTCAATTAGCCCTTCTCTGAATTGAGAAGTTCTCAACTAGTCATTAATACCATAACAACTCTTGCTCCTATAACGACTAGCCATCATTAATTTGGTCAAGAGATCATTAACTTACTTAACAATCTCCCAAAAGTGTGACTTGCCATTTTAGGCCCTAGAGATCCACCCCAAGCAGCCAATTCGAACAAAAAAATCCAATTGAGGTAAAACCTAAAGCGACCCTATACATTTATGGAGTTCACTTTGATCTTGACCAACTACACAACCCTTCCAAGGGGGATACACCTAAGATGCCACGAGGGAGTACAGAATGATCTCACAGTGTGAACCAATGACAGAGACCGTAGGACGTGTTGATACACACCCTTCACCCACTTACTATAAACACTCTCTCCGTCCACCTTGATATTGACTCATGCAAACGCCATCCGAAGGGGAATGCTCCTAGGGCACCACGAGGCCAAGCATGAATCTCACGGTGTGAACATTCAGGTAGAAACGTGAGTGGAATCATTGACATCTTAGATACATCTCTTCCTCCCACTGAGTATTTTATAACCTAGGGTTTAGTTTACTTAGAAAAAACACGGTTAAGAATTTTAACTAAGTCACTTTTTAGGTTTGCCCAAGAGTAATATTTACATTGGATAGTTGAAATAACTTTTGATCATTATCCATTAAACTCTTTAACGGAGTCTTTGACCAACTATCGCATGCTTGCAGAAAATTTATCTAATTCACCTTTCTAGGTAGGTTCCCAGGTAGGGGTGTTCCATTTCCGTTAGCTTAAGTACCCTAGCCTAGATAAAACCCGCCTTAGATAAAAGGTCCCTTATAGGTAGATTTAATACAATTTTAATCTTTTATGACAATCAATTTAATCCTATTAAACCGATTTAAATAGATTAAACTAGGTTACCAATCTCATTAGAACTACTGAACTTAGGTCTATCTCAATCCAATTTTAAAACCCTTTTAAAAACATGAATTCACCCTAAGTCCGCATGCAACTCTTTCTTATTGATTTTGGTTCTAATTTCCTTTATAACAGTTATAATGGAAATAACCAAAACGACAATGCAAAGCTAACACATACGAGGCATTCATAACTTTTATAAACAACCTAAGTGTCATGCTTCATGCATTGTTCATCCATTGCTGCCTTTTTCTATAACACTTATACAAATAAGCAATGAACCAAGAAAAACATGCTTCCACTCATCCTTATACTATGATGCTTATAATATAAGATGATGAATGATAATGCCCACTGCATGCAAAAAATATAACTCTTATATTTCATGATGCATGCACATGCTTTCATATAATTTCTTCATGCAATATTATAACACTTATAATACATGATGCATGAATAATTGCACAACCTAAGGTGGGTTTTAAATCTATATATCAAACACTTTGCCACATAAATGCCATACATCACATATATAAAAAAAAATGTTGAACCAAGTAAAAATGCCTCAAAACTACAAGCTAACTATTACAAAAACAAGGAGTCTCCAGTTCAAACAAATGAACTGGGTCTTGAATCGCCCGGGCGAAGCAACGTGTCTCCACTAATCGTGTACCAAACTCCTCTGCGATTGTCTACACGAAAAATAAATGCTTTGCTCAATTGTTTACCTACGCTTCCAGAGCTAAACGATCATTTAGTAATGAATGTGTACCTCTTACTATGCGATGAAGCACGAGGTATGCGATCGTGCAGCGCGCTCCACAACATATGCCTTATACGATCATCTAAACGACTACGATGCGATGAAGCACGATTGTCTAAACAATTGTTGAGTGAGCACCTTCACATCATATACCGCATGATCGTGTAGTCAGTAACTATGCGATGAGCATGCACACGATCATTTAGCGCGTGCCTTCTTCGAAACGATGAGCATCATATGCTCCCACTACAATCGTCTACCTTCAGCATCTACGTGATCGGGCAACCAATGCTACACGATAGAGTAAACGATTTACCCTATTGTTTAGCATTAGCTAAACAATCGTTTAGTAAATACTACACGATCGTATAGAAAAATCTACATGATTGTTTAGTTAAATCCTAACGATCGTTTACCTGAGGCTATATGACACGATCAACACTTGGTCTTCTTCTTCGCTGAGAACTACATCTCCATGCTTCGAAACTTCATCACGAACGACTCGACTAACTCAAACACTTTGTATTACAGACTCGATAACATGTTAATTATGCCCAAAAACATAGGGGCCCTTACAAGTTAACACTTTGTAATTTAAAGAAAGCTTTAAATAGAGGCAATTAACGTGTAAACATCCATAAACTCCATCCAAAAGCGCATTTAACAATTAAATGCAATGCAGAAAACCCACCACGAGTGTAAAAGAAGTTCAAAATTGAAGTGAAATTTGGAATATCAGAACAACCTGGCTCTAATACCAATTAAAGGAAATCAGACATGAAGATTTCCATAAGTAGCGAAATGATTGTTCCAAATTTCAATCGTATATGAACATTAACAATTACAATCACAAATGGAATCAATAGGCTATGTGTAAAACCGACATTACAACATGCTTTTCTATAAGATCGAGGGAAGGAATTAACATACCTTTGAAGACTCATCTTCAACACCCTTGATCATGAACGCTTGAGCAACCCACAAGTCTGCAACACTCGACCGCTCATACACCACGACCGCTACACTGCATGATCACAGCGAACTCAAACAGAATGCTCTCCAAGATCACGAACAATCGGCAGCAACCACACAAACACCACGAACAGCCTCCACAAAACCTTGACTGTGTCAAGTTGAGTATGACACCACCAAAAAGGTTACCTTGGTATTCTCGATGTGAGAATCCAGAAGTGTGGGCTCTGTGTGGACTTGGTTAGAGGATGAGGCTGGAGGATGACAATCATGTAAACGATTTTTCAAGTGGGTGATGTCAAAGTCTATCGTATAGATGATACCCAATCGTTTAAGAGATGCTATGTGATTGTTTAGCTAATCGGCCAGCTGATTGTCTATTGTATAGAAACACTGCATGATTATCTAGTCTCTCCAAGCCATCGTGTAGTAAATCTAATTTACTTGACAATGTTTTCATGAGAACTTTCCGAGAGTGGAAATCTCAATTCAACCACTTCTAAATTTAAGAAAACATTTTTCCTTTTATCTCACAGTTACCATAAAACCACCAAGAACCTCCTACTCAATTGGTTATTAGAGAAAAAGAGATAATTATCCAATAATTAATAATATTATAAATATATATGATAACCAACTTACCATACTATATTTATAACCTATAGTTTTAATTATTCATCTCATGAAACATATAAACCATAGCTTTTTTTCTATTTCATGGCACTTAATGTAAATTTCATTTACATTAATCCTCCACTAGATATATCTCATACATCACACTGATCATATCATATATAATCGAATTACCTCTTGTCAATTTGAACATTTCAAATCAACACCAAGAATTGATTCTCAACTTGAATCCATTGAGCTACCAAGGGGACTTTATGGACCTGTAGCTTGAAGCTCTAACAGTACGTGAATAACAGACTAAACTCTTTAGTCAAGGGATCCACCATCTGTTAACTGCCAAGCACTCCAATAAAGACCGATAGCTAACTCTCCTTACTACATATATATTATGTGTCTATTTTAACCAATCAACGGTGCGATAACCCTTCACAGATCACTCGTAAGTACAGCCCCTGTGGTTAAATGTAACTACTTAAGTACCACTGATCCCTCTAATGAATATAAGTCATAGTCCTGCTATGACTGAGTTCTCTCTTCCAAAGAGAAGCTTTGGCCACTATGTTTAAGCCCCAGAATCAGCCCTTAAGGGAACAACCTATCTACTTACCCCTACTTTGGGGAAAAAGTGAATTTCATCTTGTGTAACTGAGTTCCTAACTCCAAAATCAGATAAATCCCTAAAAAGGTAGGCATGTTGAGTTGGCAATTTGATCATTCTCACCCATACTAATCAAAAGACCGCCCTCAAAGGCAGAAGTTCCTAAAACACTCAAGATTGAGGTCATGTCACCTATGGTCGTTTAGATGAGATGTAAGTCTCCAGTATCAACGACGTTATATACAGAGACGAATCATCTCGTGGTCTGGTCTTATACAAACTCTTTGTATGGGACACCTCCGCTCGCATGTCTCCACATAAATGGTTAGGATCTACCATTTGTAGTAGTTCATAATACTTGCAAACCTCTACAAAGTGGGTCGTATTTGTAATGTCACCAGCATCAGGAATCCCTCCTTAATCCTTATACTACAGACCTATTTAGGTTATCACTTAATGCATGATCCACTTGTATATCTCATATACATGCTTAAGTTTTCATACAATAACCATGAAGCTTTGTTTATTGGATATGAGTAAATACCAAATAAAATAATACTGTTGATTAGTTATATCCAATGGACACAACAATATATATGTAGTGCGAAGAGTGCAACTGTCGGTCTTTAATGGAGTGACCGACAGTTAACGGATGTTGGATAATTTAATAAAAGAGTTTAATTAATTATCCGAGTACCGTTGGAGCTTCAATCTACTGTTCCATAAGGTCCCCACTGTAGCTCAACAGGGATTCAATCTTTGGATTAATTTGAAGTGTTTAAATTAATTGAGGTAATTAATTATATATGATATAATTAATTATAATGTATTTGATACATTACGAGAGGAATTTGAATATGATTCAAATACCAATTATATGAATGAGATTCATATAACTAAATATAAATATGATTTATATTTAGAGGAATAAAATATTTGGATATGATCAAAATATCATTTATATGGATGAGATTCATATAAATGGATTTAATCTAAATGTGATTTATATTAAATGCCATGTATAGTTAAGAGAGAACAAAATCAATAGTTTATATTGTATTTGATGCAATATAAAACTTTAGGCTATATGTAATATTTGATATAACATATAGTGTATATATAATAAAGTAGTTATTACATATTCTATTTTATTAATTTATTTGAAATTAATAAAAGGGAAGGAGTTATAACTCCCTCCCATTATTATCTCAATAACTAACTTGGGATAAAAGAAGTTGAGAGATCATCTTCTTCCAAGAATTCATATTCAGAGAAGTTTTATCTGAAAGAGAAAGGTTCTCTGAAGAAAACTTTCTTCTCATCCTCCCCTTCTCCTTCCCTCTTCCAAGGATTCAAGTAAAACCCACAACTTCTGCTTGAATCCTTTAATCCCAAAAGAGAATACATAGGGTTCTTGCTTGGTAGTGTCCGTGCATGAAAAAGGATATCCGCGAGGAAGGAGTTCTATTCGTGGCTCGTACGAGGGGTTACTTGAGAAAGGTTTGTCAAAGGTGGGGTTTATTGAAACATATTTTCTTAGTAAAAGCATGTTGTAATTTAATGTTAAATGCATATCTTGTGTATGTTTACTGTAAATATTGTATTTGATAATTAATGGAATTTGGACGATCCGCTTCTGCTTAAGGATCTCCTCATGTCGAGATTCCTTCAATTGGTATCAGAGCCAGGTTGTTGGTTTTTGATTCCAAATTCCATTCTTGTATTGAATTCGTTTACAGTACTGGTGGGTTTTATAATCTGCATTGTGTTTATGTGATAAATGTTTGTAGATGTATTGTTGATGGATGTTACAGGATAGAAATCTCAGTTTAAAGGTTTTCTTTAAATTTTACAAAGTTGATTTGTAAGGGCCCCTACGTTTTTGGGCAATAATTTGCAGTCGAATCTGTATTTGTTTAAGTTTTTGAGTTGCTCGTGAGACTTCAAAGAAGAAGGGTTGCATTGTGTTTTGATGGAGAAGACGAAACAAAGGTTTTCGCATCGTGTAGCTAGAGCTAAACGTTCGTTTAGCTTTTGTTATGCGATCGTGTAGAGTTTACTACACAATCGCATAGCATTTGCTAAACGATCGCATAGCTAATGCTATGCGATTGTGTAGAGTTTTCTACACGATCATGTTGCATTGGCTGCATGATCGCATAGGCGCTGACTTGGTAAACGATCGTGCGATATATGATACTCGACGCATCCTTGCGTGCTAAACGATCGTGTAGACTATCATGTTCATCGCATAGTCATTAGCTACACGACCGTGCAGTATATGATACTAGACGCTTTTGGGATTTGTGTCCTAAAGTCTCGTATCCTGTAGTTTATAAACAACTTTGTAAGAACGCTTGTGATGTATAATATATATGATATTTACTTCACTTCCTTGATTTTGCACATTTAGATGTTTTTTATTTTACCACAAACCAATAAAATCAATATCCCTAGTTGTTTTTGTGTAACTTAAGCATGTATGTAGTGACATACAAGTGGATCATGTCTTAAGTGATATCCAAAATGGTCTGTAGTATATGAATATAGAAGGGAAACCTTATCCTGGTAATACTACGGACATGGCCGCTTTGTGAAATTATTACAAGTGTTGTGACTTCTCACAGATGGTCTAATCCTGATCATTCTTGTAGGGGACATGCGAGTGGGGGCGTCCTATACAAAGAGTTTGTATAAGAACTGACCTCGAAGTGTTAACGTCTCATCATATAACTCCGTTCATGATTGAGACTTCACTTCACTAGGATGACCATAGGTAACATGACCTCAATCCTCAGAGGGCGGTTCTTTGATTTGCATGGACGCGAGTGGCCAGAGTGCTTACTCAAACCGGGATTCGTCTGATTTGGGAGTTAGGAACTCAACTTCACAAGATGAAGTTCACTCCTTCCCCGAAGCAGGGGTAAGNCCGCTCGCATGTGTCCACATGAATGGTCAGGATCTACCAACTGTAGTAATTTACAACACTTGCAAACCTCTACAAAGCGGGTCATATCCGTAGTGTCACCAGAATCAGGTATCCCTCCTTAATCCTTATACTACAAACCTATTTAGGTTATCACTTAAGGCATGATTCACTTGTATATCTCATATACATGCTTAAGTTTACATACGATAACCATGAAGCTTTGTTTATTGGATATGAGTAAATGCCAGAATGAAATAATGCTTATTTTATTTATAACAATGTGTATATTACAAACAACGAGACTTCGGGAGAATTATGACACCAATCCCAACAAGTCATTCTCTCTGTAAAAGAAAACAAGAGATTATTTTTGTCAAGGAGTAAAACCCTAGTGTAACCACTCATCTTGAATCCTCACGGTCTTGCCTGAATCAAAATTCTAATAAGAAGTCAGGAAGTGTGGATCGTTCATTATTATGGTAAAAGAGGTAATATTATACCTCATTATTTTCGTCTACATAGATTCTACAAAAAGGAATCAAGGGCAGTTTATTCGTCCATAAACAAAAATGTTGTTCAAAATGCTTTAAGAATCTGATAGGAATGGAGAATGAAAAAAGTGTCAACTCACTGTAATATTGTTTTAACTTCTTTTAGAACTTCTGCTAAAAGAGAGAGTTTTTTTTTTACAGTGATAATTCCAAGCATATGATCAGTGAAAAAAGATACATTATAGATCTTAGGGTTGCAGGGATCTAGTCAAGTCACCTTTGGAGATGGAGTCATTAGCAAGATTGTTGGGAAAGGCAAACTCAAATATCTTGGTCTTCTATCTCTTGATGATGTGATGGTGGTTGAAGGACTTATTACAAACCTTGGTAGCATAAGTCAATTGTGTGACCAAAATTTGAATGTAAGCTTCACCAAAGATAGATGCCTTGTCACCAATAATGCTAAAAAAATTTTAATCATGACAGGTTTGCGCTACGATGATAATTGCTATTTATGGTCCCCTAATCGTTTTAGTAACGTTTGTCGTTTGTCAAGGAAAGATGACTCCTCCATATGGCATAAGCGTTTAGGCCGTATTAGCTTTAAAACTGTCTAGAAAGCCTTAGAAAAAAAAAAAAAAAAACTTTTGTTGGCCTTTCGTGCTGATAAAGGAATCATTTGTAGAGCCTGTCAAGCTAGAAAGCAAATCACAGTTGTTCATTAAACAGTGAAATAGGGGGTTGCGCAATCTGTGCCTAACGAGGTGGCTCCAAAGAGGGTCACTAAATCAATGAGCAAGAAGCAAGTAGAGACTAGCAAGGTGCAGCTGGAGGTGAAGAGATCGAGAATGAAGAATGAATCTAGGATAATGATTTTGTCTTCCAGTGACGAACTTGAGGACGAAGAGGAGATGGAAAAGAAAAGGGAGATTCTGAGAAAAAGAGAAATATTCGAGGAGAACGGGTTCTTCAGCAAGGCAGGCGAGCTCCAACCTTTTATTACCTATGTAATGGCTCACTATGGATGGGAAGCATTGTGCCGGTAGCCTTCGCCCACCAATCTTGCACTAGTAAGGGAATTTTACTTCGAGATGCAGCCTGAAAAGAATGTCTCCATTGTTCGAGAGGTAGGGGTGAATTTCTCTGCCGGTACAATTCATTCCCTTTACAAGGTGTCAGACGAGCATGAGGAGGAAAGTTTTATGAGAATGTATGCTTCATCTGAGAAGCTGGTAAATGATGCTTTGTGCATGGTCACTTTCAAAAGGGTAGAATGGGTTCTTTCCCCAACAGGATGTCGTACACTAAAATCGAGGGACATCAAGGAAAGGTTGGCAATCTGGCTTTATTTTATCAAACATAGGATAATGCCAACCACGCACAACACAACCATTTCTTTGGAAAGAGTTATGCTCTTATACGAGATAAGGAAGACCCTATCTATCAATGTGAGAGGCATCATTAGGCCGAAATTGGTTGAATGCGAACCCAGAACTAGAGGGCGTTTGTTCTTCCCTTCCCTTACTGGCCAATTGTGTGCACTGGTAGAAGTTCTGGTAGATGCCCACGAGGAATGCTGCAAAGTCGAGCCTGCTATTAATCTAGGCTTGATTAAGAGAATACAAGGGAACATTGCCTTTAAAAAAAACAAGTTTTCGACAACCAAGTCTTCTTTAATGACTTCTCCTCCATTAGGGATGCTTCCTCCTACTAATTTGGTACAAACTCCTCTTACAGAGTTTCATCTCCTGAGCCGAAACAAGGGACCCATGTACAAGGAAGTCAGGCTCCTGCCTTTGCTGAACAAACTCTTCCAACACCAATTGCTCCTCCTGTCGCTATGCTTGCTGCTGCGACCGCAATGCCCTCTCAACATCTAGATGGTGTCACTCTTCCTCTGTACATGCCACCTAGTGGGTTACATGGGTAAGAGACTCAAGAGGTTTATATCTTTAGTTCTCGCTTATTGGAAATATGCCGAGGAAAGAAATGATACGTTCAAGAGATTTTTAAGCTCTACCTTGCCTGGCTACTATCCTGCAGTCCCTCTTTTTCCCGACCACATTTTGAGATCCTTTAGATGGAGAACAAGATTCTAAAGTTGATAATGATGGTCTAGCTCATAGCTAGGGGAGTATCACGTTCCATCTCTTGTTTCTTCTTTTCATTATTTCAAACTGTGCACAATTTTCTTTAGGTTGTTTTTGTTTCTTTCCTTGAGTGAGTTAGTTTTTGGATTTTGAATAGAGTAGTTTTTCTACTTTTGCTGAAAATATATTTTGTTGGTTGATTTGAATTCATGATAGTTTGTAAACATGATCTCTTTTGTTTGTACATAGTAGTCCTGATGATAATTAGGGTAGATCTCCTTTCGACATACCTTGCTATCAACCACAAAGTGTACAAAACCAAGAATTTTAATTTCTCTTCATGTGCTATACATCCTTAGGCTGGCCTCCTACATGTTCCAATAGCTTAGCACAATAAAAGAGCTAGTATCTTGTTTTTTTATCCTCTTTTAGGTTTCTTCTTTCAAGTCAATGAGGACATTGCCTATTTTAAGTTTGGGGGAGAGTTTATTTGCTTAGATGTGCAAACACTTCAATCTTGTGTTGTTGTCATGGAGTGTATGTGAATGTCTAGGGCTTTTTAAAAAAAACGAAAAGATAAAAAAAAATAAAGTTAGAATGACACTTCTCCTTTTCGAATGACTAAAGTAGCCAAGAGCGAGCATGACACTTGTGCTTTCTTTTATAGCAAAACGATTCATGGGGAAGATTAGTGTTGCCTAAAGTGTAAGCCTTGCCTGTAGTCAGATGATCCACATGACACCCATGTGGGCAAGCTAGAATGAAAATAAGGAGGATGCTGAGGGTTTATCCTAGGCAGGAGTAAGGAGAAAGAAAAACAAAAGAATAAAGGCCTAGCAAAAATTCAAGTTGAGAGAGGGGGGAGTTTGCACTGCATATTCGATATGGTGTATGGCAAAGCTTGTAGCGCATTAAGGGTCTCACTAGGTTCAATGACTAGCAACTAGGTTAGTTAGGCATGAGTGAGTAGATAGCTCAAGGAAGTTGAGGCATCTGTTGATTGAAACTCTTGTGAGGATTTTTTGGGAGTTTGTGAATATAAAAGATATTTAGATTGGAGACCTCTTCTAAAAGTTATTATCTATTACATTATTCAAATTGAGTAAGCATGCCTTAAGTTTGTGATATTTTCTTGAGGAAAAGAAAAGGTTTATGTTTTGGGGTGTGATACATGTTATGAAATGCATGTTAGGCTTATATTTTCATACTTTTACTTAGGAAAATAGAATTTTGCATGTGTTTTCCCCAATAATTAGTCTTACATTAATAAAATGATTTTACAAAGGTCATATTTGAAGGGATCGAATCTAGCAACGGAAGCATTCTCGTGTGAGATCGCCTTGCATTCCTCGATTTTACATTAAACAAAATCCTTGTACTACATAGAACGAATAAACACGTAAACTAGCATGCTATTGGGGAAAGGGTTAAAACGATTCTTACCTTTGTAGATTCCCCAAGTATAAAAAATAACCCTCTCCAAGGTTCCAATGAACGGATCCCCAATCGGTCTAGATCACAAACAACCCCTTGAACGATCTTGAATGCTAGCACGAGAGTTACCTCGTTATTATCTGGAATTGCAATAGATGGACAGGTGGTATCCAACTATTGGGAGGGAGTGGAGAAAAGTGTTTTGGAGAGTTGAGAGGATTTTATGGCCTAGAGAAAATTCTGTACAATAACACTAAATAGTTTGTCAGAGTTTCTCTGTAATGAGAATTGTGTATTCATTGTATTTTCAAAGGGCCATCAGGAGGTCTTTATATAGAGAAGGGCCAAACATCTTTCCCAATATATTTTTCTTTTCTTTAATTAATTAAATAACACTTATTCAATTAAATAGTACAATTAAATACTTATTTAATTTGCACAATTAAATAACACATATTTAATTTTGATTTTCACAATAATTAAATAACTACTTATACATTAAACCTAATTTAATGTATACATTTAATTATCATATACATCCCATGTAAATGTGCAAAAGCTCTCTACTAATTAATTCTTTGTAAATCTAATTCACTTGAATGAATTAATTTGAATCTTATTCAAATATTACTTTCCAATTTGATTATAGATCATATCCATAATTAATTATATATTAATCACATTAATATATAGTTTCCTCAAATTAATTTGAACAACTTAAATTATCCATCTTAAGTATCCTCTAGTGAGCTAATGAGGGGACCTTGTGGACCTGTAGATCAAAAGCTCCAATGATATGAAATTAATTGGTTAAACTCATTAACCAAGTTAATCAATATTCGTTAATTGTAGGTACATCCCAGTATTCGTTGTAACTTAAACATGTATATGAAGACATACAGGCGGATCATGTTTAAATGATAACCTAAATGGTTTATAGTATATGGATAAGACTGGATACCTTATCCTGGTGACACTACGAGTATGACCCACTTTGTAGATGTTACAAATGTTGTAAAATGCTACAAATGATCTGATCCTGATCATTCATGTATTAGACATGCGAGCGGGGATATTCTATACAAAAGAGTTTGTATAAGACCGGACCACGAAATGATTAGTCTCATTATATAATTCTGTTCATAATAGAGACTTTCATTTCACTAGAATGACCATAGGTAACATGACCTTAATCTTGAATGAGTTATGAACTCCTGCCTATGAGGGCAGTTCTTTGATTTGTATGAGTGAGAGTGGCCAGAGTGAGAGTGGCCAGATCACTGACTCAACAAACCTACCATGGGGATTCATCTGATTGGGGATTTGGGAACTTAGCTACACAAGATGGAATTCACTCCTTCCCCAAAGAAGAGGTAAGTAGATAAATTGATTCCTTAAAGGCTGATTCAGAATCTTAAATAATGTAACACCACACCTTTTCTTGGCCAGAAAGGGGTTTAGTCATAGTGGGACTATGATCTATTGTTCATTAGAGGGATTAGTGGTACTTAAGAAGATAGATGTAACTACAGGGGAAAAACAGTATTTTGGACCAACTGTACTTACGAGCAATTTGTGAAGGGTCATCATACTATTGATTGGTTATATCCAATAGACACAAAAATATATCTGTAGTGCAAAGAGTGCAGCTGTCGGTCTTTAGTGGAGTGCTCGACAGTTAACAGATGGTGGATAAAGTAATTAAAGAGTTTAATTATTTATTCAAGTACCATTGGAGCTTTAAACTACAAGACCATAGTCCCTTGGTAGCTCAAAAGAATTTAGTTAGAATCAATTTTTGGGTTAATTTGAAATGTTCAAATTAATAAGAGGGAATTTAATTATAAGTGATATGATTAAATTGATTAAATTATAGGATATTTGTAATGCATAGTAGAATAAGAGAAAAAATCTAAAAATATATTACATTTTTAAAATATTTGCAAATATGGATGAGTTGACTAGTCAATCTTTGAATTTTTTTTTAATTTTCAATTTTGCCCTCCCTTGTCATATTTTGTTGTACAATTTTTTTTAATCTTTTTATTTTATTTCTCTTCTTTGATTTTTGCTTTTTCCCTCCCTATTTTCATTTTTTCATTTTATTTTCTTTCTTAGTTTTTGCTTCTTCTACTTTTTTCTTTTTATTCTTTCCTTTATCTGATTTTTGCTTCTTTCCTTTATTTTTTTTTTATTTTCGTTCATTTCCTTCTTTATTCCTTTATTTATTTTTCTTTTTTTTTTCTTAAGTTTTTGATTATTCCTTTTTTTTCATTTTCTTTCTTCAGCTGTTACTTATTCCTGTTTTTAATTTTTATTTTCTTCTATTTCTCCGATTTTTGCTTCTTCTCTTATCTTTTTTTATTATTTTATTTTCTTGTCTTTCTCCGATTTTTTGCTTCTTCTCTATCTTTTTCTTTTTCTTTTTTAGTTTTTCTTTCATTTTTCCAGTTTTTGCTTTCTTTTTCTATTTAATTTTCTTTCTTTTTCTTCAGTTTTTGTTTCTTCTCTTTCTCTTATTTTTAAAATTTTTCTTTCCTTTATTTGAATTTTTTCTTCTTCCCCTTTTTTCCACAAGAATTATGAGGTTGAGTTCCATATGCATGACTTGAAAATATTCAATTCATAAGTGACTTAACACCAACAAGCCAATCATCAAGTTTGATTATTATAACAAATAATAAATATAAATAGCAAATGAAATTCTATCAGTGATAGCCACTAATATTTTGTATCATTGATAGCTTAATCTTTGATTATATTTTCGTAGTTAATTGCCACTTGTCGAAATCTATCATTGATAGCCAACTTAGTGAATTTAATTAATAATGTTAAATCTCGAACTAAAATGTAAGTGGAATGCCTAGAAGTTATCACTGATAGAATGTTTATCAGTGATAGAAGCTATCATAAAAAATAAAAGAGACTTATAAATGTTTGGGAAGGACAAGAAAGGGGCAAAAAGGTGTTCAGTGGTTATCAATTATAGAAGCTACTACTAATAGCATGTTACCAATGATAGGAGCTAATACTAATAGCATGTTATCGATGATAGAAGTTATCAGATAACATGTTATCGGTAATAGAAGCTACCACTGATAGCACGTTATCAGTGATAGAGAACTATCACTGATAGCATGATATCAGTGAGATCGTTGATAGCATCTTATTAGTGATGTTATCAGTGAAAGAAGCTATCGCTGATAACCACAATATGAGTGATGTTAGTGATATCGGTGATAAAACTTAAGTGATATCTATATATCGAGTTTCTTTCAAAAGTGATAACCAGTTATAGAAATCTATCATTAATAGTCTTAAGTGTTAATATTTCAAGGTTGATTTTAATTGATGAAAGTCTATCAATGATAATGACTGATAGCTACTATCAGTGATAGCCATGATAAAAGATTATTAGTGATAACTACTATGGTAATCAAAGTTGTTGGTCTTCTTTCAAAGTTGATCACTATTTATAAATCTATCATTGATAACCACTGATAGCCTTAAGTAGTAATATTTCAACGTTGATTCCAATTGATGAAAGTGAATCAATGATAGCTAATAATAATTGATAGCAAATTAAAAGTTAATATTTCAAGATTGTATTAATTTTTCTAAAATTGAAAACTATCGCTGATAGCAACTATCATCGATAGCAATTAATAGAAGCTATCAACGATAGCAGCTAATAGAACCTATCAGTGGTTATCACTGATAGCTACTATCAGTGATAGCTTTTAATTTGAGAAAACCGAGAAGAAGCGAAAAAAGTGGTGGCTAGGCATGGGTTTTTTAATCTTTTACCATTTTTTTTTATCTATATATGCAATTATTTTATCCTTGTACTGCATATTCTATTATTTTGGACTAAAATTCTATTTATGCAACTAGCCCTAAATTATATATGATATAATTGACATAATGTATTTGATACGTTATTGTTTAATTGGATGAATAGATATTTGAATATGATTCAAATATAGTTGTTAAATTTAATATAAATATGATTTATATTAAAAGCCATAAAATAGAGAAAAATAACTATGGTTTATATATTGTATATGATGTAGTATTAAAACTATAGGTGATAAATATAATATGATAAGTTGGTTATCATATTTATTTATAATTATTAATTTTTTTATAATTAATTTCTTTTTTCTCTCTAACCACCTTAGTGAGAAGTTAATAAGTTTTTAGGAATAAAATAAAATATGATTTTATCATTCCGGTGGACAATTTACACGAATTGTGAACCTTCTACACAATTGATTGAGAGCTTATGCCATAGACTTTTTTTACTGCACGATTGGAGAGTATCTATGCGATAGAGTTTTTCCTCCTTCATTCGTCTTCCTCCTCCAAACCACAAACACCCTCTAACCAAAATAGCCAGAACCCAACACTCCTGAGTTCTCACCTCGAGAATACCAAGGTAACTAAGTGGTCTCCTTTTCGTTCGAGTTTGGTTGCTGTTGTTCGAGGAGTTCATGTTGTTTGAAGTGTTCGTGGAAGTTCGAGGGATTAACTTGAAGAAGAGTTCTTCAAAGATATAATCTCTAAACTCTATTTTTTTATTAGAAAGCATGTTGTAATTTATGTTTTGATGCATAATCTGTTTTGTTTATTGTAAATGTTTATCTCAATCGAAATGAGATTCGGACAATCCACTTCCACTCATAGGTTCTTTATAAAATGAGTTCCTTCAATTGGTATCAGAGCCAAGTTGTCTTCTAATTTCAAAATTCCATTTTCTGTATTGAATTTGTTCACAGTTTTGTGGGTTTTAAGTCTTCTGCATTGCGTTTAATGGTGAAATGTATGTGGATGTTGTTTCGGGATAGTTGTCTTTGTTTATGGCATTCGTTTTAAGTTATAAAAGTTAATTTGTAAGGTCCCCTGCGTTTTTGGGCATAATTCTTGCAATCAAGTCTATATTCGTTTTGTTTTTAAAGTCGTTCGTGAAGCAGCAGACGCAAGAGTTGTAGTTCATTTCGATGGAGAAGATGAAACGATGGTCGCATCATGTAGCTTGAGCTAAACGATCATTTAGATTTAGCTATGCGTTCGTGTAGAAGTTTATGCACGATTCTGTAGCATCCGCTAAACGATCGCATAGCTAATGCTACGCAATCATGTAAAGTGTTTACTTGATCGTGTTGCGTTGACTGCATGTTCGTGTAGGCACCCAAGGGGCAAACAATCACACGGTATTTGATACTCAATGCAAGGCATGCGCGCTAAACGATCATGTAGACCATCATGCTCATCGCATAGTCAGTAGCTACACGATCGCATTGTATATGATACTCGGTGCACGCTACTCGATCATGTAGCCTATAATTCTCATCACATACTCATTAGCTACACAATCGCATGGCATGCGTTACTTGATGCGCGTTGCACGATTGCGTGGACTTTCATGCTCATCGCTTAGTCCAATGCTACGCGATCGTTGCTACATGATTGTTTACACTCAACGCTCGTTGCTCAACGATCAGAGGATTTGCTACACAATCAAGCTGCAAGGCTTCAAGACGAGCAGTTCAAGATCTAGTTCACCTGTTCCGAACTAGTTGACTCAAACTTGTGTGTAATAGATTAGCCTGCATTATAATATAAGAGTTATAATATATGCACGCATTATAACTATCCATGCATAATTTATATTATAAATGTTATAATGTAAGGTTGTATGTTAGCATGGAATGTATTTTTAGTTCATTACTTGTTTATAAGAGTTATATATTAGTAATAAATGAATATTGCATGAAACATGGCACTACCTTAGGTTAATTTATAATCGTTATAAATGCCTTATGTATGTCTAGCTAGTGATCTTGAATGGTTTTAATTGTTTCATTTTTTATAAAAGTTATAATTAATGAAATTAGAATTAAAATCAATAATAAAGAGTTGCATACAAACCTTAGGCTTTAATCATCTTTTAAAAGTATTTTAAAATTTGACTGAGATAGACCTAAGATCACGTTTCTAATAAGATTGGAAATCTAAGTTTAATATTTTAAATCGGTTTAATAGGATTAAATTGATTCCTAATAAAATATTAAATATGTAACAAATGTGTCTATAAAGGACCTTTTGGCTAACACTGGTTTTGGCTAGGCTGGGGTATTTAAGTCGATGGAAACGTCATACCCCTACCTGGGAACCTACCTGGAAATGTGGATTAGATAGATTTGTTACGTGCATGCAAATTTGATGGAAGTCTGCTAAAGAGTTTAATATGACTTGAATCAAACTTGTTTAATCATCAAAAGAAAGTGTTGTTTTCTAGCAAATTAAACAAACCACTTTGTTAAAATCAGTAGCCGGATTTTCTAAGTTAATGAACCATAGGTAGAACATTCAATGGGAGGTAAATGGGGTATATGATACTTCAATTAAACCTCTACACGTTTCTCCCTAAAAGTCACCGTGAGATCTATCCTCAGCCTCAAGGCACTTTAGAAGTGTCCCCTTACGGGTGGCATCTGGGTAGGTCAATACCAAGATGAATGGAGAGAATGTTCATAGTAAGTGGGAGCGGAATGTGTGACAACATATCCCTCGGTCTCTCTCATTAGGTTGGATAAAGTGTTTGTGCATCGCCTCGTGGCATCGTAGGCGTCCCCCTAAAGGATGGTAGTTTTGCATAACTCTTTATTTGATCTCTAGAAATGGATAGGGTTGCTTTAGTCTCTTGTCCTAATCGGATTTTCACTAAGGTTGCTCATTAGGGCGGGACTTTAGGGCCTAAAATGAGAAGTTACATTTAAACAGAATTCTTAAGGATATTAACAAATTATGGGCCGAACAATGATGACTATTAGATTTAGTTACAAGGAGTTGTTTATGTCTAATGGTTAAGATTGTCTCATTCCACTTAAGGGGCACTTGATTACCCTGTAGTGACTTTTGTCCTGCCTCACTGGAGCATCATTGCAAAATAGATGTCTCTTGGGGTACACTAGAACTATTTTGCTAAAACTTAATTGGTTTCTAAAAGTGGTTTAATGCAAGTAGACTCATTTAAATTTTTTCTTTTTTCAGCAATTTAAAAAATGGCTACCGCTACTCTTTCTTTACTTGTCGTCGATAAACTGACTGGTGAAAATTACGCTAGTTGGAAAAATACCATTAACACGATATTGATCATCGATGATTTTAGGTTCGTCTTTACGGAGAATTGTCCTCCTATTCCACCTCCTACCGCTGCTCAAAACGTTCGAGAAGCGTATGAGTGCTGGACACGAGCGAACGAGAAGGATCGAGCGTTTATCTTGGCCAAACTTAACAATAGTTTGGCCAAGAAGCATGAGCCCATGGTCACTGCATGCGAGATCATGGAGTTTCTGAGGGGATTGTTTGGACAACCGTCCGTGCAGCTCAGGCATGATGCTCTTAAGTACATCTTCAACTCATGCATGAAGGAAGGAACATCTTTTAGGGAACATGTTCTCAACATGACGGTCCATTTCAACGTGGCAGAGATGAATGGGTCGAGCATCGATGAGGCCAACTAGGTTAGCATAATTCTAGAGTTGCTACAAGAAAGCTTGCTTCATTTCGTAAGCAACGCTTTTCTGAACAGGGTTGACTATAATTTTACAACTCTACTCAATGAGTTGCATACTTTCCAATCTTTGTTAAAAAGCAAGGAGAAGAAGGTTGGTGAAGCTAATGTTACTTCATCTTCCAAAAAGTTTCACAAAGGTTTGACCTCTGGAACTAAGTCTGCACCTTCTTCCTTCGGCACCAGAAAGTAGAAAAAGAAGAAGGGTGGTAAGGGGAAGGCGCCTATTAACACACAACCTGCTACTCCAAAGGGTAGGCATCTAATGAGGGTTGACAAAGGAAAGATTTCCCAATGCAACCAGGATGGGCACTGGAAGCGAAACTGCCCCAGATATTTGACAGAGAAGAAGAAGGCCAAATAAGGTAAATGTGATTTACTAGTTTTGGAAACTTGTTTAATGGAGAATGAGATTCTGCATGGATTATTGACTCTGGGCCACTAACCATGTTTGTTCTTCATTTTAGGGAATTAGTTCCTGGCGGTAGCTTCGTGCTGGTGAGATGATGATGCGAGTTGGAACCGGGCATGTCGTCTCAACTATGGCAATGGGAGGTCTCCGGTTGACTTTACAGAATAAATTATCATTTTGAATGATGTATATGTAGTACCCGAGTTAAAGAGGAACTTAATTTCTGTAAAGTCTTTGCTTGAATGTAAATATCAACTCTTTTTCTCTATTAATAAAGTGTTTATTTCAAAAAATGGTGTTGATATTTGTTTTGCACAACTGGAAACTAACTTTTTTGTGCTAAGGTCATTAACAACAAATGCCCTCCATAACATAGAGATGTTTAAAACTGTCGTAACTCAAAATAAGAGACTTAAAATTTCTCCTAAAGAAAAAGCCCAACTTTGGCACCAAAGGTTAGGACACATTAATCTTAATAGGATCGAGAGGTTGTTGAAGAATGAACTTCTAAACGAGTTAGAAGAAAACTCTTTACCTCTGTATGAGTCATGTCTTGAAAGCAAAATGACTAAAAGGCCTTTTATTGGAAAAGGCTATAGAGCCAAAGAGCCTTTAGAGCTAGTGCATTTAAACCTTTTGTGGTCTAATGAATGTACAAGACATGAGAGGTTATGAATAGTTCATCACTTTCATTGATTATTATTCAAGGTATGGGCATATTTATTTAATGCAACATAGGTCTGAGTCCTTTGAAAAGTTCAAAAAGTTCAAGGCTGAAGTTGAAAACGCATTAAATAGAATGACTAAAACACTTCGATCTGATTGCGGTGGATAGTTTTTAGATTCTAATTTCCAGAACTATATGATAGAATATGGAATAGTTTCCCTACTCTCAGCACCTGGTACACCTCAACAGAATGGTGTATCAGAGAGAAGAATTGAACCCTGTTAGACATGGTTCGGTCTATGATGAGTTATGCTTCCTTACCTGACTCGTTTTGGGGTTATGCAGTGGAGACTGCAGCTTATATCCTAAACTGTGTTCCCTCCAAGAATGTTACCAGAACATCTTTGGAGTTATGGAATGGTCGTAAAGCTAGTTTACGTCATTTCCGTATCTGGAGTTGCCCAACAAATGTTCTTGAGGCTAATCCTAAGAAACTGGAACTACGTTCAAGGTGAAGGAACTCTGTTAACAGAGAATCTTTAAGTGGAATCGGATCGTCCAAATCCTATTGTGAATGAACGCATACGCTTAGAGTCATACAAACCAGATTATGCACTAAACTTAAATCACAGCATGCTTTCAAATAAAAACAAAAAATCAAGAGACTATACCTTTGAAGAACCGTTCGTCAAGTAAACTGCTCGATCATTCACGAACACATCGAACAACAAGATCTCCCTCGATCAGCAACAGGTAGCAACTCGATCCTCGAACAAACTGGACACTACCACTTGGATACCTTAGTATTCTCAGTGTGAGAATCTAGGAGTGGTAGGCTCTGGCTTATTTTGGTTAGAGGGAAGATTTGGGGTGGAGGAGGAAGACAATTGAGATGAGAACAACACTTTTGTGTAGATGACAAAGTCTATCGCATAGATTATACTGCTCGATCGTTTAGTCTCACAAGTGATCGTATAGGCTCTCAACAATCATGTAGTTAATCG
Organism: Benincasa hispida; assembly: GCF_009727055.1. Taxonomy (NCBI): domain Eukaryota; kingdom Viridiplantae; phylum Streptophyta; class Magnoliopsida; order Cucurbitales; family Cucurbitaceae; genus Benincasa; species Benincasa hispida. The sequence goes on from NC_052358.1 coordinate 23,591,867, forward strand.
ATTGGTTATAACATCTATTTTTTGAGATTTGAAATCAAATTTTATTTTATCCCAAATTTGCCATTGAACTAAAAAACAACCCACTAAGGGTGATTATTGAGAAAAAGAAGTTAATTATCAAATAATTAATAAATATAAATAAATATGATAACTAACTTATCATATTATATTCATAACCTATAGTTTTAATATTGCATCATACAATATATAAACCATAGTTCTTTTTCTCTATTTTATGACATTTAATATAATTCATATTTATATTAAATTTAATTAATATGAATCTTAGAAATATATTTGAATCATATTCAAATATTTGTTCCTACAATTAAATAATAATGTATCAAATACATTAGATCAATTATATCACATATAATGGAATTAGTTTAATTATATCATATATAATCAAATTTTCTCTTATTAATTTGAACATTTCAAATTAACCCAAAAACTGATTCTCAACTTGAATCCATTGAACTACCAAGGGGACTTTATAGACTTGTAGCTTGAAGTTCCAATGGTACATGAATAACTGACTAAACTCTTTAATCAAATTTTCCACCATCTATTAACTGTCGGGCACTCCACTAAAGACTGACAGCTGCACTCTTCGCACTACAAATATATTTCTGTGCCCATTGGATATAACCAATCAACAGTACGATGACCCTTCACAAATCGCTCTTAAGTACAACTGGGCCAATTTACCCTTTTTCCCCTGTAGTTATATCTAACTCCTTAAGTACCACTAATCCCTCTATTGAACAATAGATCATAGTCCCACTATGACTAAACCCCTCTCGAGACAAGAGAGGGTGTGACGCTACATTGTTTAAGACCCGGAATCAGCACTTAAGGGAGCAATTTATCTACTTACCCTTGCTTCGGGGAAGAAGTGAATTCCATCATGTGTAGCTAAGTTCCTAACCCTCATAGGTAGGAATTCACAACTCACTCAAGATTAAGGTCATGTTACCTATGGTCATCCTAGTGAAATGAAAGTCTCAATTATGAACGGCATTATATAACAAGACTAAACATTTCGTGGTCCAGTCTTATACAAACTCCTTTGTATAGAATATTCCCTCTCGCATGTCTAATACATGAATGATCAGGATCAGATCATTTGTAGCACTTTACAACATTTGTGACACCTACAAAACAGGCCATACTTGTAGTGTCACTAGGATAAAGTATCCAGTCTTATCCATATACTACAAACTATTTAGGTTATTACTTAAAATATGATCCACGTGTATGTCTCCACATACATGTTTAAGTTACAACGATAACCATGGATCTTAGTTTATTGGTTTGTGGTTAATGCAACTAAAATATCATATATTTTATAGACATAAGTGAATAAAATGTCATATATATTATAAATCAAAGAATGTTTGTTCATATAAGTGTTTACAAACTACAGAATCCTACGAGATTTAAGGCATCAACCCCAACACAAGGTTATGCCTATTTGTAGGCTACCCCAAGGGAACGAGAGAAGGTTATTTTTGTGATCCTAAAGAAAAAAAAGTGTTTGTATCAACAAATGCTACTTTTCTTGAGGAGGGTCATATAAGGGAGTACAGACCTACAAGCAAAATCGTGTTGAATGAGTTTTCAAAAGAAACTATTAAATCTTCAACAAGAGTTGTTGAAGAGCCTGGTATCTCAACAAGAGTTATTGAATTAGGTTCATCTAGTAGGTCAACTCCACCTCAAGTTTTGAAGGAACCTAAACGTAGTGTGAGGGTTACGAACCCACCTATTCACTATATGAGTTTAACTAAAATCCTAGCTATGGTAGCTGATGGCGAGATTGAGGATCCACTGTCTTATAAGAAGGAAATGAAAGATGTTGACAGAGATGAATAGATCAAAGCAATGGATCTCGAAATGGAGTTTATGTACTTCAATTCAGTTTGGGATCTTGTAGATCAACTTGATGGCGTTAAACCTATAGGTTGTAAATGGATCTACAAGAGGAAACAGTGTGCTGATGGAAAGGTGCAAACCTTCAAGGCTAGACTAGTGGCAAGGGGTTATACCCAGGTAGAGGAAGTCGACTATGAGGAAACTTTCTCACCTATTGCCATGTTGAAGTCTATTCGGATCCTCCTATCTATTACCTCATATTTTGACTATGAGATATGGCAAATGGATGTCAATAGTGCTTTTCTAAATGTTTCTATGTATGGTTCTAAGGATTTGATCCTTACAGGATACACGAACTCTGATTTTCAGACTGATAGGGATTCTTGGAAATTCACTTCAGGATCATTGTTCACTCTTAACAGAGAAGCAATAGTATGGAAAAGCACCAAGCAAGGGTACATCGCAGACTCCACCATGGAGGCTGAGTATGTAGCGGCTTATGAAACTGCTAAGAAGGCCATTTGGCTCAGGAAATTCCTGACTGGTCTGAAAGTTGTTCCAGACATGTCAAAGCCCATCACACTTTATTGTGATAATAGTGGTGCTGTGACTAATTCCCGTGAGCCTCAGAGTCATAAGCATGACAAGCACATTGAGCGAAAATACCATCTCATTCGAGAGATTATGCATCGAGGGGACGTGATTATCACCAAAATAGCTTCAGAGCACAACGTTGTTGATCTGTTTACGAAAGCCCTCATGGCTATAGTGTTTGAGAGTCACCTGTTGAGTATGGGTCTATAGGACAGACCACGACTGAACTAGGGCAAGTGAGAGATCTTGTATTAGGCATATTATGCCCTAGTTTATTGTTTTGTGTACTTGTAATTTGATTATCTTGTTCATCCCACTAGCTTTAGGACAAGTGTGAGATGGGGTTGATTCCCTAAATCTCATAGGGTCCAATAGTTTATAAACCTTGTATGAACAAACATTTATGTGATTAATAATAGTTGATATTTTATTCACTTTTTCTATGAAATATATGATATTTTAGTTACATTAACCACAAACCAATAAAAAAAATATCCAAGGTTATCATTGTAACTTAAACATATATGTGTAGACATACAGGTGGATCATTTTTAAATGATAACCATGGACAAGGTTAGATACCTTATCCTTGTGACACTACGAGTATGGTCCACTTTGTAGATGTTACAAATGTTGTAAAGTGCTACAAATGATATGATCCTGATCATTCATTTATTAGATATGCAAGTGGGGATATTCTATTTAAAGGAGCTTATATAAGACCGAACCACGAAATGATTAGTCTCATTATATAACGTCGTTCATAATAGAGACTTTTATTTCACTAGGATGACCATATGTAACATGACCTTAATCCTAAGTGAGTTGTGAACTATTGCCTATGAGGGCGATCCTTTGATTTGCATGGGTGAGAATGGCCAGATTGCTGACTAACCAAACCTACCATTTTAGGGATTTTTCTGATTGGGGAGCTAGGAACTCAACTACACAAGATGGAATTCACTCCTTTCTAGAAGTAGGGGTAAGTAGATAAATTGCTCCATTAAGAACTGATTCCGGGTCTTGAACAATGTGGTGTCATACCCTCTCTTCATCGGAGAGGGGTTTAGTCATAGTGGGACTATGATCTATTGTTCATTAGAGGGATCAGTGGTACTTAAAGAGTTAGATGTAACTACAGGGGCAAAACGATAATTTGGTCTAGTTGTACTTATGAACAATTTGTGAGGTAATTTGGTCTAGTTGTACTTATGAGCAATTTGTGAAGGGTCATCATACTGTTGATTGGTTATATTCAATGGAACAGAAATATATTTGTAAGGAGAAGAGTGCAACTGTCAGTATTTAGTGGAGTGCCCAACAGTTAATAGATAGTGGATAAAGCAATTCAAGAGTTTAATTATTTATTCACTTACCGTTAGAGCTTCAAACTATAGGTCCACAAGGTCCCCTTGATAGCTCAAAAGAATTTTGTTGAAAATCAATTTTTGGATTAATTCGAAATGTTCAAATTAATAAGAGGGAATTTAATTATATATGATATAATTGACATAATGTATTTGATACATTATTGTTTAATTGGAGAATTAGATATTTGAATATGATTCAAGTATAATTGTTAAATGTAATATAAATATGATTTATATTAAAAGCCATAAAATAGAGAAAAAGAATTATGGTTTATATATTGTATATGATGCAATATTAAAACTATAGGTTATAACTATAATATGATAAGTTAGTTATCATATTTATTTATAATTATTAATTATTTGATAATTAATTCTTTTTTTTTTTCTCTCTAACCACCTTAGTGAGAAGTTAATAAGTTTTTATGACAAAATGGAATAAAATAAAATATAATTTTATTATTTTGGTGGACAAGTTACACGAATTATGAATCTTCTACATGATTGATTGAGAGCCTATACGATAGACTCCTTTTACTACACGATTGGAGAGTTTATCTATGCAATAGAGTTTTTCCTCCTCCATTCGTCTTCCTTATCCAACCACAAATACCCTCTAACCAAAATAGCCAGAGCCCACCACTCCTAGGTTCTCACCCCAAGAATATCAAGATAAATAGGTGGTAGTGTCTTCTCCCTTTGGTTCGAGTTTGGTTACTGCTGTTCAAGGAGTTCGTGTTGTTCGAAGTGTTCGTGGAAGTTTGAGGGATTAACTTGAAGAAGAGTTCTTCAAAAGTATAATCTCTAAACTCTATTTCTTATTAGAAAGCATGCTATAATTTATATTTTGATGCATAATTTGTATTGTTTACTGTAAATGTTTGTTTCAATAGGAATGGGATTTGGACGATCCGGTTTCGCTCATAGGTTCTCTGTAAAATGAGTTCGTTCAAGGTTACCTCTGAATCATTAAGTACCAGTGCTTATCAAATGATCAACTTGTTTATGGTCTAACCAACAAACAGTAACCCTCTCGGGCCAATGAGAGGGTAGGGTCCTTTATTTAAGTCTCGGAGACACCACTTAAGAGAACACTCATCTACTTACCCTCAAGAAGGAAAAAGTAAATTTCATCTTGTATTATTATGTTCCCAGCTCCCCATGCAGTCTCGTACCAAAATTGTTGGCATATTACGTAGACGAATTCGCCACCCTCACCCATGCAAATCAAAGGACAATCCCTCGTGAACAAGAGTTCATAATATACTCAGGATTAAGACTAAGTTGCCTAGGTCATCCTATTGAAATAGAAACCTAACTAGTCAACAGTGTTATATCTAGTGGTTACTGTTTCTCGATCCAGTCTTATGTAAACTCATTGCATAGGATACCCCTACTCGCGTGTCACCTACATGAACACGTTGGATCACTACGTTTGTATCAAATACAAAGTAGGTCTTATTCATAGTTTTACCAAGATAAGGTACCCAATCTAACCTTATAATATAGACCCTTTAGGCTGTATCTTGAACATCGATTCCTATATGTCTCTATATATAGTTTAAGACTCATAAGGCAGCCTTGGATGTTAGTTTATTGGATTTAGGGCTATTTAGATAAAATATACAACAATACAAACAATAACCTTTATTGATTTAACATCTATAACTCTTTATTGATGACGGTCAATTAATAACATTTACTATCTACGAGTTTTAGGGCATACAACTCAATAATATTCATCTCAAAAGTTGATATTTGTTGATTTTAGTTGATCTTGTTATCTCTGGCAATTAGCTTTGACTGATTTGAAGAATTATTGTTCAACACGACTACATCACCAAATTCACTGCGGCCGCACCAAGAGGCCCTAAATTTTTAGATTTTAACCTAGTCGCTGAAAGTTGTGATTTTCTTGTTGAAGCCCGAAACTACTTGGTAAGGCCACCTTTAAGTTATATTTCCAACATTTTTAATTCGTTTATCTGTATTTTTCTTTTTTTCCTATTTTCTCAACGAGCATCATCTTGTAGCTATGATTTCTAATTTAATGATGGTCATTATTTTATCTTTAGTCATGAGCTAAATTCTTTTAGAGGTTCAACAATGTGGATACCCCAGGGTTCTTATGGCTTGAACAATGCATGTACCTCATACCACCATGTTTCACACGTTTCTTTTATTAAATTTAAGGACAAAATTGTTATATTAAACTTGTCATCTAATTTAACAATCTAGGGGAGTCCTAATATTGAGAAGGTTAAGGGTATATATAGATGTCACAAAGGGATATGAGACTAGGAGCCTAGAAATAAGAATATCACATCGCTTTAGATATAAGGGATACCATAGGATAATGAACTTGTATGAAAATTAATCTAGGATCCAGCTAACCATAAAATATAGGCATTAGCTGTTTAGAAATCCTAAATGAACTTAACACAAGACTGAATAGGAGATGACTTCGGTCCATGAGTAATTCATGATTAATTCACTATCCTAGTATGTTGTGGCTGCATAATCAAGGCACAACACCCAATGGTAAACATTGTTATGCCCATGTTCATCCATTCTTATTTATTATTTTTAAGTAACACCTCTGCCTACTCATTATCTAAATCACAACTTGGTTATTCTTGGTCACATTGGTTCATGGTCTTAAATAACATTAAAATTGATTTTAGTATGGTGGAATTCGACTCTTAGAATACTCCAAGATTTATTACTTCACCAATAGTGTATGCTTGCACTTAGACCTCTCTAGCTTTATTTTTGACCGCTCATACATATTTGGTCTATCAGAAGGTGCTTCTTTCCGTCTGTCTAAGCAAAACTCCATTAAAAAGAGAACTCTGAATCTAACCTACATGTAGGAGATGACTTAGAATTAGAAATATGAAAATCTCGTGTAAAGGTAAATAGGGTGTTAAACAAAAGGGGAAGAATTTTCTATCTTTTGTCATTGTTGTAGCTCTAGATGGGATTTTCTTCCACATTGAGGATAACGTGAAAATGCGGAAATTTATGGTTAATTATTGTATAGCCGTGGAGAAAGAATTATAATAACAAGCACAAGACTGCATTGAAATTGTGGAGTTACTGGTGAAGGCTGATTTGATTAGGACTGTGTTGAATGTTGGACCTTATTATCCCCCAGCTTGTTCGTGAACTTTATGTTAATCTCCCACGTCAATTCGACAATGTTGATAGCCCCGACTATCAGAAGGTTCATGTTAGAGGACATTGTTTTGTATTCTCTGGCAATCCTTATCAACAAGTACCTAGATCATCATGTAGATGAAAAGGTGATTGAGTAGTGTTCTTCGATGTCTGAGTTGGTCTTTGAGCTTACTGGTGGTGTGAGTAAAGATTGGGTTAAGAGTGGGCAGTTAGAAACCTTTAATTTAAGTGTAGAGTATGCTCTCTTGCATAAGATTTGAGTAGAAATTGGTGCCCATCCTCTCACAAGTCTGGCCTTTCCACGACTCTTGCAAGCTTGCTTTACTAGATAGGTAATTATACCAAGTGAATTATCGGGTTTTCATTATCAATCGAATCATCAAGCATATAGGGTCTCAGGCTATCAAACAACCCTTGTGTGTTCCTCGACTGATTTGTGGTATATTGATTGCTCAAAAGCATGATATTTTGTCTTATTTTTATTCTCCTGGTCATGCTCCACCTTTGCTATCCTTCAGTTATAAGTTATACACCAAGGTAAACATGTGTATGATACTGAGTCTCAGGACACCAAGAGTCCTAGTCAAGCTTTTATGAATACCTCTTTCAGGAGGAAGATTATGTTTAGATTTATGTCCAAAATCTCGTAGTCTGTGAGTTTTTTAAACAAATTATTAATTAATAAATAAAGAGTTTATTTAATGAATAAAGTATTCTACATTATTTGCATAATCCAAAATCCAATAAACTAAGATCCGATGTTGTTTAATGTAACTTGAACAATATGTAATTGACATACAATTGGATCGCGTTCAAGGAATAACCTGAAAGGGCTATAGTATATGGATAAGGTTGGGTACCTTATCTTGGTAACACTATAGATATGACCCACTTCGTAAATGTTACAAAAGTTGTAAGTGTTACAAATGATTTGATCCAAATCGTTCATATGAGACATGCAAGTGGGGGTATACTATACAGTGAGTCTGTATAAAATCGGACCACGAAATATAAACTCTTTTTATAACACCGTTAATTGAAGAGATTTATATTTCAAACAATAACAATGTACTTCGATCTCAATCCAAGTGAATTATGAACTTATATTCATAAAGTTCATCTATAATTTGTATGGGGCCTCACACTCTTACAAGCCCGAGAGGGAATTTGTTTATATTTAGATCATAAACAAAGTTGTTCATTAGAGGATTAATGGTACATAAGGTACAAGAGGTAACTACAGGAGTAAAACAACAATTTGACCCAGCCATAATTATGAACAATTTTTGAAGGGTTGACTTAAAAAATATGGTTAATTAAAATGACATATAAATATACTGCAATTCATAGGAGTGCAACTATGGGTCTTTAGTGAAGTGCCCATAGTTAATGAATGATGATTAACTTAATTAAAGAGTTTAACTAGTTAATCATGAATCATTTGAGCTTATAACTGTAAGTCTATTTGGTCCTTTTGTTAGCTCACAAATGAATTAAACAAGGATTTTAAAGTAGAAAGAATTTGAAGAGTTCAAATTATTGTAAAGGAAATTGATTGTATATGATACAAAAAAAGTGTTAGTTGCATGTGATACAATTAATACACATTATAATGTAAAATTAATTTTGAATTAGATTCAAAACTAAATAAAGTATATAATATGAGAGAATTAATATTTGAATAAGATTCAGATATTCAATTAATATAGATTAGATTTGTATTAAAATTATTGGTTATAATTAATCTGAATAAGATTCATATTAAAACTATAAGTTATGTGAGAACTGCACATTTAGGTTACGATCAAAATTATTTAAATTAAATATTGGATATTTCAATTAATTAATTGATTTTATTTATTTAATTAATTTATTAAATTAAATTAAATTATACTCCCCTCAGAGTGGAGAGAGGCTCCCTCTTTGTCTTTAATATGCAGAATAGTCTATAGTTGAAGAAGTTGTTACTTGGATAAGATTCAGGTGAAACTTTATTTTCTCTCTCTCTTTCAAACATTTTCTCCATCTCACATACTCTTACAAAAAACAATTCTTTATTTTTCTCTTGCCTTCCACAAGATTCCTACAAACCTCCTTGTCCAAAGAGGATAGTAGAGAAGATCTCTCGGTAGTGTCCTGCTTGTGGAACCAGTTCATGCAGTGCTCTACACTTAGTGGGTGAAGGTTTTGAAAGCTGATGTAACGACCCGGCCCCTTAGGACTCAAGCTATGCCGTTACTAAACACAAGCATGCATGACACTTAAAACAACACCCTTTTATAGTGAAATAATGCTAGATAATTAAGGTAAATTTAAAAGACCTCCATTTAAAATTCAAATATTAAAAACAAATGATAGGGTACCCATAAATCATAAATGATAATAAATAGGTCTAAAAACAAATCTTAACAGTAAGTTTCAAACATCAAAACTAAAAGTTAAAAAATATGAAAAGAAATCTAAATATCATGAGCGGAAGAATAAAACTGGTCCCTAATGGCTCGATCATGGATTCCGCTTGTCATTCGCTGGTGCATCCCTACTCTTAATTGAAACATCGACATGAGAAAGGATGATTATAAAATACTCAGTAAGTAACCCCACTACTAGGGACAGGCTAGGCATCTATGTCCTCTGGATGCCTATCTCTGGTGGAACGTAAGCACTCTCCTAGTCTTAACGGGATACATACATACATGAAGAACTGAATTTCATCTTGTTGTAGTTAAGTATACCCACTACCTCAAGTAAGTCCTGCAGGACCCACAACTTTTGGTGAACCCCGAAGGAGATACCACCTGTAGTGAATCTCAAAGGAAATACAACCATTGGTGAATCCTGAAGGAAAGCACCACCTCTAGTGAATCCCGAAAGACACACAACCTTTAATGGGCATCTAACTAATTAGTGAGGACACTATCACGATCCCAACATCACAAGTATCATAACATGGTTCTATAACATACATATACATCTCATCATCATGGTTCTACAACATACATATACATCTCGTCATCCTAGTCTCATAACATACATATACATCTCATTATCATAATTTTATAACATACATAAAGATTTCGTCATCATAGCTCTATAACATACATATACATCTCATCATCCTCAGATTCAACAGGATCTCCAAGAATAATAATATACTCAAATCATGCTAGCATTCAAACATCTCTATGCGCATCTAGTCATTTAAATACTCATGTCAGCAAGGCATACATAAACATCAAACCATCAATATATCCTAAGTAAATCATAATTATCAATACTTGGCTCTAGTACTTTCAAATCTCAGTCAATGAAGGCATACCTAAATATCATGCAAACTAATAATTCTCAATACATCATAATTATGATTTACTGGCACCAGGGGAGTTCCAGTAGTAAGATTACTTACCTCTAATGTTGGTCACAAAAATATGGTCCACAAAAATAATCTCCTAAAAAATCTCGTAGGAGTTGAATCGACCCAAAGTTATGGCTTAGTTCGAGATCAGTTCCAAACTGACGCGAACGGCTTTAGCGAGCAGCGCGCAACGACTAGAATTTTAATGCCGAACAGATTTGACGCACGTTGTTGGGCTGGACATGTGACAGACGAGACTTGCGACCCGAGGGGGCTAAGTCGACGACGGACATGGCCTGTTGCAGTTGGGTTAGGACGAAGAAGATTTTGGGGGGGAGGGGGATCTCGGCGGTTGGAAGAAGAAAAGGGAGAAGAGGGGGGAAGAAAAGAAAGAATAAAAAAAAAGGAAAAATAAATAAATAAATAAAAACATAATAATAAAATAAAATATCTTTTTTATTTTATTCTATTATGTTTTATCTTATTTTATTTAATTCTCTTTCTCCCAACTTTTAATTCCTTTTTTCTCCTTAAAATTTCAATTAAAAAAAAAAAGTTAACCAACCTCCTCCTAAAATGAAATTAATTCCTGACATTAATTTCAAATTAAATTTGTGTGACAAAAAAGTCCAATTTCCAAAATTTCCCTCTGATTAAACAATTAAAACAAATCACCCCTTTCTTAGCGATCAAATCACAATAATTATACTTAAATTTCCAAAATTTTAAAAATGCCCTTTAATACTAGAAAATACTAAAATTACATTAAGAACAAAATTCGGGGTATTTCATTCTTCCCACCTTAAAGAACTTTCGTTCTCGAAAGTTCATTCCTAAAAAAGCTCTGGGTACTAGGCTCTCATCTTATTCCCTCGCTCCAAAGTGGCCTCCTTGAACTGGTGATTCTTCCACAGGACTTTCACAAATGCAATCTCCCTACGACGTAATGTCTTTACCTCTCGGGCGATAATTTCTACAGGCTTCTCTTTGTAGCTTAAGTTGTCATTCAACTACAATGGCTTAAAGTTATCTACATGGGACAGATTTGTCACATACCTTCTCAACATCGAAACATGGAATACATTATGAACTAAAGAAAGTGATGGAGGCAATGTCAATCGATAAGCTATAGGGCTAGTTCGCTCTAAGACCTCAAAAGGGCCAACAGATCGTGGACTTGGCTTCTCTTCTTCCAAACCTCAGAATACCTTTCATAGGTGCTACTTTCAAAAATGCTTTATAATTAGTTTAAAACTCTAGGTCTTTACACCTAACGTTGGCATAACTTTTCTATTTGCTCCGAGTTGTTTGCATATGAGTTGTAATCTTTTGTATTGCCCCCATTTATGGTTTGTACTAGCTCAGGTCCTACACCTTCCCCTCACCAACCTCATCCCAGAAAATTGGAGACCTGCAACTCTTTCCATACAGAGCCTCAAATGGCGATATGCCAATGGTAGTCTAATAACTGTTATTATATATGAATTCCATTAAATGCAGGTGAGAATCCCATCTTTCTGAAAACTCTAACGCACAAACGCGTAACATACCCTTCATTGTCTGGTTCAAACGTTCTGTCAGACCACCAGCCTGTGGGTGAAAAGTTGTACTAAATCCCCATCGAGTACTGATAACGGGAAGAAATGCATGTTATCATAGTGCTAAATTCTTAAACAATGTTGGCTTGCGTTGATAAAATATATTAAATTGCGTCTAAAAAACATTAAGTTTATTATTTTGCAGTCGCATGCATTCATTGCATAAGAACAGTTGATTTTTGTATTTTTATGCAAAATATGAATTGACGGAAGGGGAAAATTGCGATCATAGGAAATCATTGGTCGAGCACAGCATTATCGCAAGGCTTTGCGGTGATCGTGTTCGCAAACATTTGCTCGAGAAGGAGTGCTGCAAGAGATTGTCCACATAATGGCTTACCAGACTACCTGCAGATGGAGATCTTTTACCAAAGACTGAATCCCTCTTCGCAGACCGCTGCCAATGCGGCAGCCACTGGTGGTTTGCTCGATAAAACATATGAGGAGGCAAAGAGTATACTTGATTGCATTTCCAAAAATCACGAGGATTGGCGGGAAAGCGTTCAAAGATTAAGAATTAAAGAGAATGAAGCAAACAACGGGGCCATCGCATACCTGCAAAACTAGATGACTGCAATGATAAGTTTAATTCAAGGCATCGCAATTAATAACACGGGAGCAAAGAAAGGGTAGGTCAATGCAATTGCTCAAACGACCGCAAGTTATGTCATTTGCGAAGATGCCCAGTCGATGGAAGAATGCCCAACAAACCCACAGTCGGTATGGTTCATGAGAAATAATCCTTATTCCGATACATATAACCTTGGGTGGTTTCTGCATGGAAAAATCAATAACAAAGCTTTCAACCTGTGGCACAAAAAAGAGGGCCACCCAAATTTTTTACGCAAAACAACGGTCCAACGCATAGTTAAGCTAACAGCTCGCAATCATCGCAATCTTCGTCCTTAGAGAGCATGCTAAAGCAGTACATGGAGAAAAACGAATTAGTGCTTCAGAATTAAGCCAAATCCATTCGAAACCTCGAAATGCATATGGGACAGATTGTGGGCGAGCTGAAAAATAGGTCGCACGGAGCGCTGCCGAGCTCAACTGAGCTTCCTCGCAACGCTGGGGGTACTGGGAAGGAACAATGCTTAGCAGTCTCCTTGCTAAGCGACAAAATGACTGCGGAAGTAGGGGAAAAGCCCAATGCGACCAACTCAAATGCGGTGACAACCGAAGATCCGTTGACCTATAGTTTGGAAAAGCCCGAGAAAATAAAACTTGAAGCTACATCCACCCTCAAGCCTCTAGATTTTGAAATAGCAGAAGACCAACCACCATAAACTCCGCAAAGATTGAAAGAGGAACAAAATGAGGAAGAAAAGATCGCAGCAGTGGCTACAACGCAAAATGTTATGATCTCACCGAAAATGGGCGACCCAGAAATCTTTACGATACCATTCTCCATCGGAGGGGTCTACAGTGGCCAAGCGATATGCGATCTTGGGGCAAGCATGAACATAATGCAATTATTAATCTTCCAACGATTGAGTATTGGAACACTCACGCCCACAAAAGAAACTCTCCTGCTCGTGGACAGATCTCGAATACATCTTGAAGAGAAGCTGAGAAATGTCGCAATCTCAATTGATAAATTCATCTTGCCGGTATACTTCCTCATTTTGGATTATAAAGCGGATGAAGATGCGCCCATCATATTATGACGACTATTCTTTTCGACCGATCGTGCTCAAATTTATGTGCACAAGAGGGAGATTGTAATGAACATTCATCGGAAAAAAACTCCGGATTAAGGCAGTGAAGATTCCATAGGACAAAGAAAAAGAGGGAAAAGCCACCGTTGACGTAAACAACCCGGCTTAGAATAAGCGATCCCTGAGTTATAATATGATTCAACCTCATCAGGGACGCAACTCTTTTGAATATCCTTTTTTTCCTACATTAATACTTCATGAACTTTCATCATACTCGTTATTATCTATTATCGCAATTACTTTGTGCTATCTGCACTTTCCTTATTCCAAAAAAAAAAAAAAAATTGCGGTACAAGAATGTTGTTTTGTTTAAAATTATTTGGCCCTCTCTCTATTTTTCTTTCAACGATCGAGGCGCTGGATTGTGGAGATGATACACGAAGAAGAAACTTACTCTATACCATCACCGCAATCCAAAGAAGATAGATCGCCGCGAAGATGGATGCATTAATACAAAATGCGGGCGACAGTGTAAATTTGGGGGTGTATTCTTCCTTATCTCTATTTCAAATTTTGCACTATCGCATCGCATTTTAGTTTTCAAAGTTTTATCACCTCATCCTCTTTGATTACCACAATCATTTAACATTGATAACTTTAGTAGGTTACTGCATGCTGTCTCTTTGCCAATTATGCTTTCAATGATGAAAAACATACTTCTATTTCTTTCTTATATACTAAAGTCAACTTAACTTTAAGATAGTCGCCTCATGAAATATTTCTAGAAGTTAGGGGTTTGCTAGCTTTCTTCCAAACTCTCTTTAAGAAGCTTTCTAAGAACATCGCATGACTTATTCCAATCTTTTGGCAATGAAGACATTGCCGCATTTTAGAATTGAAGGTGAGGTATTTATTTTCGACCTTGCTATTCTACAAAAAAAAAAAAAAAAAAAAAATGACCACAACTCCGCTGCCAAGTAGGTATGAGTTTAGTCTGAGGAAGAGCGCATTATTCGTAGTTGGATGTCCGCATGACACACGTGGGGGTAGGCCAAAACGAAGGTAAGGTACTTAGATCAACGCAAGGTCAGGAAAAAAAAATGATAGGAATGTCAAGAGATATGCAAGGGTAAAATCATTTGACACCCTAGTGGAAAATTTTTCTTTCTAAAATAAATCATGCGATGTTCTGGAAGTTAGTAAAGTCTTTTTGAAGCTTAAGCTTGCAGTCCCTAGGTCCTAGAAAAATTTTGAGAGGAGACTTAAACAAGACTGAGGAAAATTTTGGTATATAGGATTTGAACGAAGTATCTTTGAGAAATATAGGATAAGAACATTGCGGTTAACATTCTAAAGGAAATCTTTTTCTTATGCTTGTGGACAAGCATTGTTTAAATTTGGGAGTATGATAACGGGCAGAAACGCACGTTATCATAGTGCTAAGTTCTTAAACAATGCTGACTTGCGTTGATAAAATATGTTGAATTGCCTCCAAAAAGCATTAAGTTTATTGTATTGCGGTCGCATGCGTTCATCACATAGGAACAGTTGATTTTTGTGTTTTTATGCTGAATATGCGTTGAAGCAAGGCGAAAATTGCGATCATAGGAAATCATTGATCGAGTACAACATTATCGCAAGGCTTTGCGGTGATCGTGTTTGCAAAAATTTGCTCGAGAAGGATTGTCGCAACTTGGTCAGTGCAATTTTGTGGGCACATCTGGGTGACAGGCATAATTAATCGCGATGGGACAGAAAGGTGATGACAGTCAAATCCGAATTAAGTTGACAGTCATTAACGATAATAAGTACATTCAGTTTTTCGGTGACAAATATTCGGCGCACCAGTCAGGGAATTAAAGCTGTCTCATATGTGCAATCATAAGAAAGAAGCCACCTTCACCCCGAAGCTCTATAATATAGACAGCATCCTTCAGAAAAGGAGTTCGGAGACTTAGATAAATTTCTTTAGAGTTTAGCCATGTTCATAGTTTTCTTTTATCCTTAAGGCAGAGCAAGGGAAGAGCCGATATACCGGAGATCGCTTAGGGCAACTCGAGAGAGAACCTTTAGGCGAAGAAGCAGAGAGCAGGCCGACTCTCGCGAGAGTGAGATTATCTTTCGAACACGAGTAGAAAACACGGTGTAAAAGCCTGGGAAGCAAGAGATTGCTACCAGGCTCTTTATTCTATTCTTGCATTGTTATTTTGTACTTCATTTTTATATTTATGCAATGGAAGTTTTATTTCTACGTCTGTTCACTCTCTTAGCACGTATGAGTAGCTAAACTAGTCGAATGGGTTGAGAAGAACTAGGCTAACATGACCTAGGAAGTTCATTGCTTGCGATTGTCTTATTTTATGCTGTGCAAAATACCCTTTAGAGCTACTCGAGAGAGAATCTAAAGAAATAACCTAATGACTCGAGAGAGCTCGATTAAAATCTGGACTCGAGAGAGCAAGATTAGAACTCCATAAACAAGAGATAGGGACTTAGAGATAAACTCTATTTGTCAACCTGCATTGCATGCATCCCAGAGATGGGAATGATATTATGTGGTCGCCTTATTTGTGTGTGTGTCATTTTGTCATCTCCTAAATAAGAATAGAGGCTTATGTGTAGGTCCTATAGACTTACTAGGAAAGTCAGTGGAATTTACACTTGGATTCCGCTGAGGAAACTTGAGTGCTCAACGCAATTTCACCATTGCATCATCCATAATTCACTTCATAAAACAAAGCATCAAGTACCCAATGCTAATTGGAGACTCTTCCAAAAAAACTATATGTAAAACAATGGTCGCCGTTTGACATAGCTGAAACAAGTACCAAAAGAGGTGTAACAACCCCTTCCATAAATAACTATGAAACTTAAGATGCTGAAAATAGAAAACACTTTTACATGTCCAAGCTGAAAACGGTGAAAACAGTCATGAAATTAAGAAAGTATTATACACTAAAAATATACATTTGAGCTTACCATTTTGTCACTGGTAAAACTTCATACGTGCAGTGAAGAAATTGATCATGCTATATAATGCGTCACTTGAAGATACGTACCAGAACAAATCTTGTTAGCTGAAAACTGCTTTTACTCTAGAAGCACCGATTGTGATGTCTTTTTTAAGGTCTATATGTCTGAGAATACCTCTTCTAATTAAGTCTCATATTCATGATAAACTCTTCATGAGGTGCTATGATATCATGGGCTATAAAACTTGTTCGAGTCAATCCTCATGTTATTTTATTAATATTATTATTATTTTGCCTTAACAATCATATATCATTACTTAGACCCTACTAGGAACGAGTCCAAAATTCCCTCTGAAAAATGAGGTTTTGAAGTCCCTGGATGCTAAAGCATAAATCAACACATTTTCATAATCTCTTAATAACCGTAATTGATCTCTGAAGGTAGTTTTCTTTTTTTCGATAAGACCTTCTTGATTCATAAGCCCTAGCTTGAATTACTCGTACTCCCTAGAGCTAGTTAACTCATTGCCCATGCAAGAGAAAACATACTATCCTGTACTGCCCAAGATCCACATATAGCAACTTCTTGTTATCAACTCAACCTTATTACCAAGTCTATCCTTTATGGCAATGGTGATATTAAGAGGTCTAATTTACTTGCCTTTTGTGTATATACCACTTTTGCGTACCTAGAGCTGGATTAATTTCCTTTTTCAATCAAATTAATGGTCTTGGTAGTTCATGTTTCCAACTTGCACACAAAGTCAAAATCCCTTAAATCTTACTAATGCCCTTAATGATTTACCTCTTAACTAATGAAGCCTCAACATACCATATTAATAGTTCTCGAACATCTACTTCTACTAGTAACTCCATTTTAGCTTATCTCTTCTCGACCTTCTATTTCGGTAACAGATTTTTGTGTTAAAACAAAGTTCCATAATGATCACCTACATAAGCTATCTTTCCATCCAACACATATTGTCCTAAAGTTCCGCATGATAATGAGGTATTCTTCTTTTACACCAGAATAAATATCTTGTAGCCCCTCATATCAAGACTTCAGACCATACTTAACTCTCCCATAAGTCTTATTTCTATCTTACATAATTCTCCTTTGGAAATTTTCATGCTTTTAAACTCCAAAAAACTTTTGTTTGTTCAAACTTGCGCAACTTGGATCTCCTCATCACAATAAGGCTATGGATGTAATCTAAGTACCCTAAAATAATCCTTTAGCCCAAACAAATAACACCTTGCTTTTATCCCCTTTAAGTCCAAGCTCATGCTCAATTATTTTGGCTTCCTTTAATGACATCAACTTAGTTAGATATTCCCAAAGAATTCTTCATATCATCACATATACTTTACCTACTCCATCAAGTTCCTAGTATTACCAAAGTACTTATGACTCATTAATCCTTTCCAAAGTTCCTCTCGAAACATTTGATTTAATCTCAAAACCTTCAATAAATCTAGTCTCTTCTTCTTCCTTCTTTTTTGTAAAACAACTTTTAATTTTATACTTGAGTACATGGCCTGTGTATTTATACTACCACCAATTGCACTAACTAACACAAAACATAACACTAGTCCTAGATGAATTCCTGCCTCGACAATTTTATTCCTGGGCTTAAACATATACATATCTTTATTCCTAAACTGTCATAATTCTACATAGTTTCATCAACCTTTAAGATCTCTGAACTGAGATATATGTATTTGTTCGTTTCTAACATAATTTCTATGAGATAAACTAGTGCCGAGTGACCTCTTAATTTATTTTATTTTATTTTCCTCCTTTTGTAGTGTCATACCTGATAATCCTCTTATAATAACTTCTATCGTGTCACTGCCCTAGCATTAAAACATATTGGTGCATTTAAGCTAAAAAAATATTTTAATGCACAACTATCATATAACTTTTAATTGATAACACATATGTTGTGATGAGGAATCCGTTCATGGGCCATAGGGATAATCTGTACTTACATAGTAAGTTAGTCTACAGAACCTGAAACATGGGCTCTGATACCAACTGTAACAACCCGACCCCCTAGGACTCAAGCCAGGCCGTTACTAAACACAAGCATGCATGAAACTTAAAACGACACCCTTTTATAGTGAAATGAATGCTAAATAAATAAGGTAAATTCAAAATACCTCCAGTAAATTCAAATATTAAAAAACAAATGATAGGATACCCATAAATCATAAATGATAATAAATAGGTCTGAAAACAAATCTTAACACTAATTTTCAAACCTCAAAACTGAAAGTTGACAAACATGAAAAGAAATCTAAATATCATGAGCAAAAGCATCAAACTGGTCCCCAGTGGCTCCACCATGGATTCCACTTATCATTCGCTGACGCGTCCATGCTCTTACCTAAAATATCAACATGAGAAAGGATGAGTATAAAATACTCAGTAAGTAACCCCATTACTGGGGTCAGGCTAGGTAATTATGTCCTCTAGATGCCTACCTCTAATGGAACGTAAACACTCTCCTATTCCTCATGGGATACATACATACATGAATAACTGAATCTCATTCTATTGTAGTTAAGTATACCCACTACCTCTAGTATGTCCCGTAGGACCCACAACCTCTGGTGAACCTCGAAGGAGACACCACCGCTAGTAAATTCCGAAGGAAACATAGCCTTTGGTGAATCCCAAAGGAAAGCACCACCTCTAGTGAATCCCAAAGGAAACACAACCTCTGGTGAATCCCAAAGGAACTACCACCTCTAATGAATCTCAAAGGATACACAACCTCTGGTGAATCTCGAAGGAAACCACCACCTCTAGTGAGTCTCAAAGGATACACAACCTCTAGTGAATCCCTAAGGAAACCACCGCCTCTAGTGGATCTAGAAGAACACATAACCTCTGGTAAATCTCGAAGGAAAGCACCACCTCTAGTGAATCCCGCAGGACACACAACCTCTAGTGGGCATCTAACTAATCAGTGAGGACACTATCACGATCCCAACATCACAAGTATCATAACATGGTTCTATAAGATACATATACATCTCATCATCATGGTTCTACAACATACATATACATCTCGTCATCCTAGTCCTATAATATATATTTAAATCTTATCATCATGGTTCTATAATATACATATACATCTCATCATCATGGTTCTATAACATACATAAAGAGTTCGTCATCATAGCTCTATAATATACATATACATCTCATCATCCTCAGATTCAGCAGGATCTCCAAGAATGATAATATACTTAAATCATGCTATCATTCAAACATCTCTATTCGTATCTAGTCTTTTAAATACTCATGTCAGCAAGGTATACATAAACATCAAACCATCAATATATCCTAAGTAAATCATAATTATCAATACCTGACTCTAGTCCTTTCAAACCTCAATCAATGAAGGCATACATAAATATCATGGAAACTAATAATCCTCAATAAATCATAATTATGATTTCCTGGCACTAGGGCAGTTCCAGTAGTAAGATTACTTACCTTTAAAGTTGGTCACAAAAATATGGTCCACAAAACTAATCTCCTTAAAACTCTCGTAGGACTTGAATCAACCCAAAGTTGTGGCTTAGTTTGAGGTCAGTTCCAAATTGACGCGAACGGCTTCAGCGAGCAGCGTGACACGACTAGAACTTTGACGCCGAACAGATTTGACGCGCATTGTTGGGCTAGACGTGCGGCAAACGAGACTTGCGACCCGAGGGGACTGGGTCGATGGCGGAATGGCCTGCCACGGTTGGGTTAGGATGAAGAAGATGAAGATTTTAAGGTTCTCAGCGGCTGGAAGAAAAAAGGGTGGAGGGGGGATGAAGAAGAAAGAAAGAAAAAGAAAAGGGAAAAATTAAGAAATTAAGAAATAAAAATATAATATAATATAATATAATATTTTATTTTATTTTATTCTATTCTATTATGTTTTATCTTGTTTTATTTTAATTCTCTCTCTCCCAACTTTTAATCCCTTTTCTTCTTAAAATTTTCAATTAAAAAAAAGAATTTAACCAAACTCCTCCCAAAATAAAATTAATTACCGACATTAATTTTAAATAAAATTTGTGTGACATAAAAGTCCAATTCTCACAATTTTCTTTTGATTAAACAATTAAAACGAATCACTCTTTTCTTAGCAATCAAGTCACAATACTAACACTTAAATTTTCAAAATTTAAAAAATGTCCTTTAATACTAGAAAATACCGAAATTACGTTAAGAACAAAATTCGGGATGTTACAATTGATCTTCAAAGGTAACGTCTTTTGCCTTTAAATTTCTTGATAGCATGTTTAATTCTTCAATGTTATTATTCTATTTAAAATTCAACCAACATAACTAAGGCAAACAGCGATCGCACACTTTTGCACAAGGAATTCGATTCGTTCAAATTATACATGTCTCTGCCACCAAATCTAGAGAGCTTAGTCTTCTCATGCAATAGTGCTGTGAACGTAAGTCTGAGGTTATGGGGTTCTTCAGGTATTGCTTTTTGCTTCTCGCACTGATCTGGGTTCAGCTTCTGGTGGGCAGGATGATGTGTTGGATGGTATTATTACTCTTAGTGCTAGTTGAGTGCTTATGTTGGTGTTGTGTGTTGGTCTTTTGTTTTGACTGGTGTTGTAGTTTTCTTTTTTAGTTAAACAAAGAGGGAGACTAGTCCCCGTGTGTGTTCTTGTTGTTGGGCAATATCAGTGATGATATAATTTCCGTGTCTGCTCTGTTACTGTTTAAGTTATGTTAACGATATAATTTGTGTGTTGGGAATAGCTTGTTTGATGTTGGCTTATGTTGTGTCGGGAATAGCTTGTTCGATTGTTCTTCCTGATGTCCATACATTAGCTATTCCATAAAGGAATACGTGTTTTTACTCTAGATTATTAGTGTGCTTTTTCTTATGTGTTATTCCAAAAACAACATTGGTTTATACTTCAGCATCTTGGAAAGGATTCTAAAATTTAGGGAAGTCTAAGTTCATCAAGTAGGTAATTTTCATTTGAAATTGGAAAAAGAAAAGTCTAGGTGAGAAGGAGGCTCACACTTAGGGGAGCCTAAATATTCGGTCACTAGCATTTAAACTCTTAGGAGAAGTCTAAGTTCTTTGAGAGGGAATCTCACATTTAGGGGAGTCTAAGTGATCTTGAAAGGAGTTGAGCTATTTGATTGTCACTGTATTTCTTACGTCTTTACAAATAAGTACGATATTATATTGCTTGACATTAGATTAGTGAGAATCTCTTTCCACGGGGACATTGTCCCCCATCTGTAAGTAGTATTTCAACGAACTGGGTTACCAAACACGTGTTTAGTAATTGTTTCAGTTATCTGACTTTACCTCTTTTGTTCTTTGTATTACTGTGACATCTTGCTTAACTAAAATTGTTGTGTGTTAGATTACCTCATTTTGCATAAGGAAACATCTTAAAGCGAAGTAAAAACTACAGAATATGAAACATGTTGCAGAAATATTTTGTGTGACACAATATAAGACATGTTGTGAATTATGTTGCTCAAGTTTTGTCTGTAATAAAATCAACCAAACATATTGTCTCAACAAACTATTACTAATTAATTTATGAACTTGTTTTATGTTTATTTTTTTGTATAATTATTATTTTGTAATATCATATAATATGTAATATATTATACAATACATATTTTAACTTAACAAAATTAATTGAGTTTATAGGATGAAATTTTATATTTATTATTATTTTTATTTTTCCTAATAAAATTATGTATTTTAAAATTTTAAATTCAAAATCTATATACACTACTAATATAAATTTTTGTTTTCAAAATTTGCATCATTTGGATCAAAGAATGCGAAAATAATTTCCGAAAAATATAATATGATTGCCTACTAAATGCAAATTCGCTGAATTGAGTAAATCGGAAAACATAAAATATATTTTGAATTGCCCATCAAACGGGATGTAAGTGTTTCTTTAACAAAATTGAAAACTAAAATTGGAAAGTTGGAGGAAAAAAGCATAACTTTCAAAAAAATAGAAAATGAAAAATAAAATTATTACCAAATATGAACTCAATATTAGAACTTTAGTATGTAATGATTCAAGAAATGTATGGATTGGGTAATTTGCTATCTTTTAACCTAAAAAAAGGTTTTCATCTCTCAAAACTAACCTTTTTAAAAACTACTTATTTTAACTTCTTTATTACTTTTTCATATTTTTAGTGAAGAACCTTACCTATACTATTTTGTCTCTCATCCAAGTGTCTTCAACTCCAAACTAATAACGGAAAATTTAAAAAAAAAAAAATCTATGGAAAAATTTCTGGTAATATCCCTGTGAAAAATTCCTGTTAAGATCCTAGGGAATTTCCTACTAAGTTTTTTTTTTTAATAAAAAAAGTTATTTTTATTACACTTCCTTTATGGAAATTCTCGAAAGTCTAAGATTAAAAAAAAAAAACTAACTTAACTTACAAGAGAAAAAAAAATAAAAGAAAAAAACTTTTTAAAAAAATTTCCTGGTAAGTTTCTTACCCAATTCCAATTTTTTCCTCATAAGTTTAAGTTAGTCTTTTCTATATATTTGTATTTAAGAAAAAAAAAAAATCTTACGGAGATTCTCGTAAATGGATTGTTTAAGTTTTTTTTTTAAAAGTGTTTTTTGTTTGTCATTCTTAATTTTAAGTTAAAAAGACAACTATCATGCATTTAAAAAATTCTTCCCAATTTTTCAATTTTTACAAATAAATTCATGTAAAAAATGACAGGGAAATTCTTAATTCTTATGAGAAGTCTCAACCATTTTTTTTTTTAATTCCAAAATTTTTTCCTTTAAAAATAACAATAAATGTACCACAAGGATTATAGTTGAAACTTACCATAAACATGGGACAAACAAAATGAAAAACTAAAGTTTAAAGTTTAAAATTGAAGTTGGGTACGAAAAGTAGGGTCAGATATAGGCAAAATTGAAAATACTGGAATGAAAGACAAAATTATATTTTCATTTTGTGTGGCCTTCGACTTATAATATGATACGAAAGATATTGGAAAAAGTAGTTTTTAGAAAGGAGGTTAGTTTTAAAAGGTAGATTTGAAAGATAGTTTTGAAAGATGAAAACCGAGTTTTTGGTACGGATGACCAACTGGCTCCTTTATATGGTTAATGACTCGCATCTCATAAATGTATGAAATTTAACATTCCACTTACGTCAGAGTGCACTATCGCATTTTATGCATTAGGGATGATCATGTCTATCGTAGCCCTAACGCGATAACCATCTTTATCACAATATTTATTTTTCTATTGTGTTCCCCATTTTTCTTAGAGTTTGTTGTTTTTTGAGTGAGAAAAATAAAAATCGTGATGGAGATGACCTTCACATTAAGGTTACATGGCCATCCCTAACGCAAGATGGTATAAAATGTTTGTTGTGTTTCCCCATTTTCTCACTGTTTGTTGGGTTTTCGTGAAAAATATGAAGATTGCGATAGAGATAGGTATTGCGTTAGGGTACGAAAAATATGATCATCCCTAATGCGATAAGTTATAGAATGCAATAGTGATTTTAACATAAGTAGAAGATTAGATTTCATACGTTTGTGAGAGGCATGTCGTCAATCATAATGACCCTTCTGAAAGGTTCATTCGTACAAAAAAAAAAAAAAAAAAAAACTCACTTTTTTTGGTTAAAATTAGCAATTTCACTATGGATTGACTAGGAAAAAATTGTTTTCAAAAAAAAAAA
The DNA here is from genome assembly GCF_009727055.1 of Benincasa hispida. NCBI lineage: Eukaryota > Viridiplantae > Streptophyta > Magnoliopsida > Cucurbitales > Cucurbitaceae > Benincasa > Benincasa hispida. Next base: position 23,616,210 of record NC_052358.1, read on the forward strand.
AAAATCATTTAAATCATTTTGATAAAAACTACTTCAAATAAAAACAATTAGCTGTTTGGTTTTTCTCAAACAGTGCTTTTATGTATAAGTTGGTTTGGTTTGCTATATAATAAAAAAAAAATTATATATAAGTTTGTTTAGTTTTATATATATTATAATTGTTTCTAATACATCAAATTACCATAAAGGACGACTATTAAACAATATGAACTAATAATTTCAAAACACTTTCATTAACTGAATTTTTTTTAGCATATGATTGATCTTAGTGGTCAGTATTAGTTCTTAAGAATTGATTGTGGGAGATAATCAATATAGTTATTGATCGCTAAAGTTGGCTATTGGAGGTGTCTGTTTATTGAAGTTGATTGTTAAAAAAGATCGTTGGAGTTAGCCGCCAAGTTCGATCGCCAGTGGTGGTCAATTGAGGTGATCGTTGGAGTTGGTTTTAAACCGACATTAAAGGACTTTAATGTCGGTTGTCAACTGAAGCCCATAATACATTAAAGCCCTTTAAATCGACATTGAAGCCCATAATCTATGTCTGTTTTTTTCAATTATTGCCCCTTTTTTTTAAATTCTGTTGTCGAATCCATTTTTAATATCGGTCAAAAAGTTAAAAACGACATTATATGTCTCGTGTTGGGTCAAAAAATGTCTGTCATTGTTTTCTATTAAAAAATATAAAAAATGTGCATGGCAAGTCATCAATATTTTTCTTCCCCCTATGAATTCACTGAAGTCAAACATGAGATAGAACAATAGATAGAACAATACACTCTACCACAAAAGTAAATACAAAGTTACCTGCAATGAAGCACACTTCTATAATAATTTATCCACAAACAAGAATTAATATTTCCAATCCATTATATATACTCATCAAATATAAAATAAACACACTAATCACCAACATTTATATATCAATAACACACTTTCATAGAACAATAATTATAATTATCAATCACCTCTGTAATAATCATTTCTCTCATTCACAAATATCAATTAGTACTTCCATGAATACTTACACCAAATACCCCATAAAAAAAAAATTATACATAAATCTTCCAAATAAATAGATCATGGTTAGATAAATGATAATCATGATAGTTAAACTCCCATATTTCTTGTATTATACCATAAAAGGTCATATATGACATGACAGGGCTTTTGTCCTTAGTACTAGAGACTTGCATTGTGATAGCCATTATACTAACTACACTATTTTGAACCGTCCTAATATCATCGCGATTCTTTGTGTCATAGCAGTAACCATTAACCACGTAACCAGAATATTTTGCCACAGTTGGACAAGGTCCATTAGCTATCCATCTTAAAGAAGGCGATATGGAATTTTTGGGAACTTCGAGAGCTAGTTCAACCTACGATATATTTTATAATAGTTTAGTAGCTAACATTTAATTATACATCAAACAATAGGCCTCTAGAGATTACCCGTGTGCACAACCACTAACTGAATGTACGATTATGCTCTTCTTGAAGCCACTTTCTACTTTTACTTTTACCAGAATTGAGCCTAGACAAAATATTCATATGTTGCCTATTATAAATGACAAAGTTAGTAAATTATTGAATAATCAAGTAACCTAAAACGTGAATAAGATGGAGATCTACATACTCGACGTAAGGAAGCACATCATTTACATTTTGAATGACATAAAGATGAGCTTGATCCAACTCATCCTTACTCGGTCTGATAAAAGAAACAGCTGACAATGCTCTATCAAAGTTTGAGTTTTCTTTCTTTGTTGATGAGTTTAGCCCAATAGAATTAAAACTAGATACAAATTCAGAACAAAATTCTATAGTCTCTTCGACAATATAATTTTCTCCAACACATCCTTCTGGTCTATTTCTATTTCATACATAACTTTTCAACACTTTCATGTATCGTTCAAAAGGATACATCCACCTCAAATAAACAGATCCACAAAACTACACTTCTCTTACGAAATTCACTACAAGATGTACCATTATTGTGAAGAATGATGGTGGAAAATACTTGTCTAAGAGGCATAGAGTGACAACTATATCCTCTTGCATACCATCTTTAACTGAGATGAATCGATCGCCTTGCAACATATAGCATTAAAGAAGAAGCATAGGCGAGTAATTCCAAGTCTTACATGTTTGGGTAAAATATCACGAATGGCTACAGGTAATAATTATTGCATAAGAACGTGATGGTCATGCGACTTAAGTCCATAAAGTTTCAAATCTATGAGCAACACTAAACTTTGAATGTTCGATGAATAGCCTTCAGGTACTTTAATTTCTGATAGTATCTTACAAAAGCTCAATTTCTCAACTCATGTTAATGTATAACATGCGGGAAGTAAAAAGTTTTTCTCTCCTACTTGAGGGGCTAACTCTAATCTAATGTTCAGTTCCACCAAATCTAATCGAATTTTTATTCCATCCTTCATTTTACTAGGAATATCAAGCAATGTGCCAATAAGATTTGCACATACATTATTTTCAACGTGCATCACGTCTAAATAATGTTGCATGTCAAGATACCTCCAGTATTCTAACTAAAAAAGAATAGATTTTTTCTTCCAATAAGTTGAAGGGCTATCTCCACTATTCTTTTCTGTGATAGTTTTCTTACCAAATGAATATTGATACTTATTTGTTTCTGCAAGAATTTCTTTCCCACTCAATGGGTCTGGAGAAAATTCTAATTCTTGTGCACCATTAAAAGCTTTCTTTTGTTTCCTATATAGATGATGGCATGGTAGAAACTTGTGATGCTCGAAGATATGCCATCTTCTTCCCTTTTGGTAAATAAGTGGATGAAGTTTTCTCTCCACAAATTGGACATGCATGATATCCTTTAACCGTATAACTACACAAGTTACCATACGCAGGAAAATTATTAATGGTTGAAAATAAAATAGCTTTAAGCATGAAATATTGTTCTTCATATGCATCGTAACATTCTACCCCATCTTTCCAAAGTTTTTCAAATCATCTACTAATGGAGCTAAATAAACATCTATGTCATTTCTCGGTTGTTTAGGACTAGATATTAGTACAGTCAACATAAAAAATTTTCACTTCATGCACAACCATGGAGGTAGATTGTACGTCACTAACATCATTGGCCAACAACTATATCTACTACTAAGATCTCCATGTGAATTTATCCCATCTATCGAAAGAGAAAGATGAAGATTTCTAGGTTCTGACCCAAACTCTGGCAATAAATTGTCTATTTTTTTTCCACAATAGGGCATCTTTGGGATGTTCTAATAAACCATATGTTTCTTTTTTTTTAGCATGCCACGTCAATAAACTTGTTGTTTCTTTACATCGAAACATTCTTTCAGATCTTGGAATTGGGGAGAAATACCACATGACTTTTGCTGGGATATTCTTAGCCCTTTCCTTTAAATTTTTATGAAGCTTCCATCTTGGCGTACCACAAATGGGGCATACATTTGCATTAGAGAGTTCTTTTCTAAACAAGCAACAATCGTTGCTATATGCATGAATCTTCTCATACTTCATTCCAAGAGTACCCAACATCTTTTTTGCTTCATAAGTAGAAGTTGGAATTTCATTAGGACTAGGTAATATGTCATGAATTAATTCCAACAACTCAGTGAAACTCTTATCGCTCCATCCAAATTTAGCTTTCAAATATATAACTTTACCAATGTAGATAGTTTGGAAAAAGTTTTACAATTTGGGTACAATGATTTCTTCGCATCATCTAATAATTCTTCAAAATTATCGAAATTTTCATTAAAATAGTTGTATGCAGCCTCAAACATTCCAATTGTGTCACCAACATCAACATCATCGTCATCAACTTTGTCTCTTTCACTAGTAGACACATTTTCATTGTTTCTCTTAATCGGTAATGATTCACCATGAAAAATCCATGTCTGATAACTTTGATCTATACCATTAAAAAATAAGTGATCTCTTATTGTGTTCACATTTATAGTCTTTGCATTCACACACTTCAAACATGGACAACTCATGACATTCGGTATATTTGAATGTTGTAGACCATTTTTAATAAACATCTCAACCCCTAAACCATACTCAGGTGACGTTCTATTTATTTTATCCATGACTTATCCATGATTGTAAAATATGCAACTTAATCTACGAAAAAGACAAACAATAACAAGGGAATATTACGTAATAGTAACTTTTAAATTTAACCATGATCAACAATAAGACCAAAAAGATTAACAAATTGGTTCTGATATACACTTGAACTACACCAAGCAAGACTATCAATCAAGTACATGTTTTTTAACTAATTTCATTCAAACATTAACAAATTTCAAGAAGCTTAATCATTGGAACAAAACATAAAATTAATGAAATAACACTTGAACCACACCAATCAAACTTAATCATCCAAGTAAGACCAAATTAGTTTATATATAATTGAAAGAAAAAGGATTTTGATATACACTTGAACCATACCATACAAGACTATCAACCAAGTACATACTTTTGAACTAATTTCGTTCCAACATTAACAAATTTCAATAAGCTCAATCATTGGAACAAAACATAAAATTAATGAAATAACACTTGAAACACACCAATCAATAATCAACAAATTTCAAGACTACCAACCAAGTATATATTCTTCAACTAATTTAATTCCAACATTTCAAAATTTCAATAAGGTTAATCATTAAAATAAAAATAAAATGAATGAAATAACTTTAAATTACTAAATTGAAAATTTATATGAAAATAAAATTTTCCCTTTCCAAGCAAACAACTTAAACAACCTACAAACTTGAAGAGATCCGAACCAGAGCTCGAAGATTGGAATGTCGGTGAGCACCGGACCTTTGCAAATAGAGTTGAGACGACAGATCTAACAAACTGTGAGTTGAACACGATGTCGGTGACCCACCTCTACGATCGGAACCAACTGGACGAATGGCGAGCTGACCCACTGAAAAAACAACCACGACGAACAACACTGAAAAACCAACTGGAGAACAACGACACTTAAGGGCCACGCGCCAACGAAGAAACCCAAAAGAACACATGAAGAACCACCATAACACGCAAAGAACCACAAAGAACCCACGCGTCGGCGAATAACACCCTGAGAACACCACGTGCCAACGAAAACCAATCGAAAAACAACCGAAGAACACCCACAACGATGACCCACCACCAGAAGAAGCCCACGACGACGAAGATCCAAGAAAAATCAGTGACGTCAACCCACAGGAACACCTCGAGAACACCCACGTGCCGACGAAAACCAACCGAAAAACGACCGGAGAACACCCACGACGATGACCCACCACCGAAAGAAGCCCGCGACGACGGAGATCCAAGCAACACTGGTGACGAAAACCCACAAAACTGATGTACACGACCAAGCTGAGAGAGGAGAGGGTTTTGGTAAGAAAGAAGTGAAAAGAGAGAGAAGATTTCATTTAATTTGAAATGGATTTTTAATAAATTAAAAATAAAATAATAAATGAGAGGCCTTTTATGTCGCTTTTAAACTGACATTGTAGCCCATCTTCAATGTCGATTTAAAACCGACATTAAACATCTATTTTTTTTAAAAAAAATCGACATTAGCTTAAAATTCTTATAGTGACGTTGGGTAAGTGATGGTGGTTGCCGGAGTTGGTTGTTGGCAGTAGTATCCAATGTTGGTTGTCAGAAGTGGCCAACAGAGTTAGTGGTGGTGGTCGTTGAAAGCGATCATCAGGGTTTATCATGAGAGGTGATAGTCAGAGCACGGTGGTAACTAGCAACAACCGTGGTGGAAGTGAGGTAGAGGACTAGTGAGGGTGTTTTTTTTATCATTTTATGTATTATACAAATTAGGGGGAGATTAACCATCAAACACTCAAAAGTCATTTCTTTAAAAGTTGATTTTAAGTGTTTCTCTCAAACCATTTTATTTTAAACACTTTTTTTTCTATTTTGAGTAATTGTCAAACACTCCAACTTTTTTCCAAAAAGACTTTTATTCAAAATTAAACACTTGGAAACCAAACACTTCCTTAGTTCATATACTTCAAAATTTGTTACAACTTAGTCACTAAACTATAGCATGGAACAACCAAGTCCGTATATTTTCAAATTTCTAACAATTTAGTATATATCGTGATAAATATCATCAAAATAAAGTTTCAACTTCTTTTTTCTATAACGACTTAGTATTTATAAATTACAAAAAAAAAAAAAAAAATTGATCCCTAATTATTATTAGTGTAAGTTGCAAAACTACCACTAAAATATGACGATAGTTGTAATTATATCATCAAACTTTCAATTGTAAAATTGAGCCCTTAAACATATATAAGTGTTAACATTGAATCCTCAAACCTACAATAGTTATAAAAATTGGACCCCAAACAACAAAAATTGGACCCTCAAATAAGTTTATGATCAATTGGAGGTCCAATGTCTACAACTATTATAAGTTCGAGGGCTAATTTTAATGCATGTATAAGTTTAGGAGCTCAATTTTTACAACTGAAAGTTGGTGTAATTGCAACTACAACCATATCTCATTGAACGCAGTGAATTTGAAAACATAAAATATATCCAAATCTTCTACCAAAGAAGCCCTTAGGTATCATAACCCTTTCCTTTTCAGATTTTAGTTTCTCAAATTTATATTTGTTCTCTCTGAATTTCTTTGCCATGATTTTTTTACTATTCTTAAAGAAATTTTTGAATTCTTAGTCAAAATCATAAAACAAAATGTTTCAAAAAAATCGTAAAAAAGAAAAACTAATTTCTTTTTTTTACCCTAATTGGAAATCATTTGGTTTTTGGTTTACTGTTTTAAAAAATTAAGGCTACAAATATCACTTCAATCTATTGGTTCCTATGTTTTGTGGTCTATATTTTAGGTGCATTTTAAAATTCAAAGATAAATTTTGAAAACTATGCTCACATGATATTTCAATAGGGAAATTTATCGTGGAAACAAACTTGATTTTATTGATTTGTAGTAGTGTTATAATATATAATCCTTGATGCTTTCTCTCAAATGTTGACCTTTAATTAAGGCTTGCTAGCTTATTCTCAAATCAAATAAGATGAACTTTCAATTGTAGATGGTGAAGAGACGATGAATTTATTGAAGTCTTCTAGTCTTTGAATCTTCTAAGTCTTGAATCTTCTAAATTTTGAATTTTGGAATTCTTTGGATTCTCTGACTTAAGGTTTTAACTTCTAGTTGAATGAGTGACAACAATGTTGGGTTTTATGCTCTAAAACTCATAGATAGTAAATGTAAAATTTAACCGCTCATTAATAAAGTGTTATTAATATTTATTACAATAAATAGTTATTGTTTATCTTGTATTTATCTTGCCTAAATAACCCTAGTCCAATAAACTAACATCCTAGACTGTTGTATGAGTCTTGAGATGTATATGAAGACATAAGGGGATCAGGGTTCAAGTTATAGTCTAAATGGTCTATGGTATATGGATCAAGTTGGGTATCTTATCCTTAGTGACACTATGGATACGACCCACTTTGTATTTGGTACAAATGTAATGATCCAATGCATTCATGTAAAAGACATGCGAGTGGGGTACCCTATCAATGAGTTTGCATAAGACCAGACTACAAAATAGTAACCTCTAGATGTGACTTCATTGACTAGTTAGGTTTCTATTTCACTAGGATAACCTATGCAACTTAGTCTAAATCTTGAGTGGATTATGGACTCCTGTTTGATAACACCGAAAATGTGTTATTTTCCTCTTCGTAATTCTAGATCGTTACTATGTTTAATGTGTTTATCTGATGATTTTATAGGTATTGAGCATCTTGGAGGTAGAATCAGTCGTTATGAGCTATTCGGGGTTAATTTAGAGCAATTAGAAGCTAATTTAAGCAACCAGGCTTCAAAAGAACGTGAATGAACGAAAACACCCCTGGACAGAGCGTTGTGCAACGCTATAAGGCAATAGCTACCTATTTTGGGAAAAACAGGGCAGCGTTGCAATGTTAAATGTAGTGTTGCAATGCTATGAATTGAAGACGGAAGAATGCTACAAGGAAGTGTAGCGTTGCAATGCTCATATGTGTAACATTACAGCACTGCGACATTACTCTATATATAGTTTTCTTCGGTTTAGGTCAAAAGAGGACGCCCACCTTCGGCCCCCAGTTGAATTTTCCCCCTCTTCTCTCTTCCACTTTGTATTTTGGGCGTTTCTTTGCTAATTTATCGAGCAAATGCCGGATTGTTGCCTCTCTATCTTCATGGGAAGGTAAGATTTTGGTTTTTTAACTTGGGGATTTGGAGGAACTCGATTTAATTTTGTGATATTTTGATTTATTGATGTATACAAACTTGTCTATGAGTTTTAATTCGAATTTACATTTATAAATTGCATGATTTTAATTGTTGATTGACGCCCAATGATTTTGTTGTATAATTCTAATGCTTTGTGATTAACTTGTAATATGTGACATATAATTATAAATTATTCCCAATGGAAGCAATAGGTTAGTTAGGCAAAAAGGACTGCTCCTATCAACCTAGAGAAAAACCATATTGATTGTTTAATTAGACATTGAATGTTAAACACTCATCTTAGCATAATCCCTAGAACTTAATGCGATTTGTTAATTTGTATGGAGTGGATTCGTTTTCTGTGCATTTTGATTAATTAGATAATTAGGACAATTGGTTGGGATTCCAATCAATTGGGCTAAGCATAAACAAGAAGTTTAAGTCATAAATTGGTCCAATGATCTAAATTACATTGGGTGAATCTATTCGTCTAAGCTAAGATATCTCGATTAATTGTGCTTCTATCTATACTTTTCTTGCACTTTATTTTATGCAATTTTATTTATCAATCCACACCAAACCCCCTTCCCCCCATTTATCTCTTTAACTAAAAATGAGCTTTGATGAACTAATCTTCCCCACTTCCCTGAGGTTCGACCCCAGACTTGCCACTTGTACTACTAGTTAGTATAAGTAGTTAGTTCGGTGATTTATAAATATTATTTGTGTAGCAAGGGTTTACGGGTGACGGTAAACCCGACCCTACCAAATTGATGCCGTTGTCAGGGAAGCTAATTAGTTATTCTTATTTATTTTTTGGTTAAAGTTTCTTTTGCTTTGATTTGTTCACTTTTTGTGTCAGTTAAGCATGACAGGATTTTCGAATCAATCTTGGACGTAAAAAAGCCAAGTTGCAAAATTTGATGATGAGGTAAGTGGTCTTTGCCACAAGCTTGCCGAGTTGACTTCCTTGGTTGGCCACTTGGTGAAAAGGAGATCGAAGCAAGTAGAGGTGTGCAGGAGTTTCCTACTCGAGGGGCATTCCACGCAAGCATGCCCAAGGCTGCAGTGAATGTCAGCACCATGTGGATTCGATGAGGAGGGGTATTATGGTCTTTGGGACTACGAGCCTCACCATTCTTGGTGGGGGGAGTCCTTTAACTATGGATACTCAGGATGGCAACAGAGCTTTGGCGAGCAAGATTCACAGCACCACACATGTTGACTCACGCTCAATCTTCAGGGTCAGGTAAGTCTTTAAAGGATTTGGTTATGGAGTTTGTTGAAGAGGTTTTAAGATTAAGCAGGACAACCTCCGTATTCAGCAAGAGTTCGAGTGCATCCAATAGAAAAGTCTTTGCCCTAAGGCGAGAGTAAGATTGACTTGCAAAGTCTGAGTGTAACAACCCGACTCCCTAGGACTCAAGTTAGGCCGTTACTAAATACATGCATGCATGGAAGTTAAAACGATATTTTTTTTATAGTGGAATAAATGCTAACTAAATAAGGTAACTAAGACATTTGCATTAAATTCAAATATTTAAACTCAAAGGATAGGGTACCCATAAATCATAACGGAAACAGTTAAGTCTGAAAACAAAACTTAAACAGTAGTCTCAAATCTCAAAACTGAAAAATTTAAAACATAAAAGAAGTATTAAAATATGAGCGGAAGCATTTAAACTGATCCCAGTGGCTCGATCACGGATTCCGCTTGTCAATCCCAAGTGCATCTCTACCCTTACCTAAAACAACGACATGAGAAAGGATGAGTATAAAATACTCAGTAAGTAACCCCACTACTAGGGTCAGACTAGGCATCTATGTCCTCTAGATGCCTTCCTCTGGTGGGGCATAAATGCCCCCTCTAGTTCCCATGGGACACATATCAACATGCAAAACTAACCGCTGATCCTACTGTAGTTAATTGTACCCACTACATCTAGTAAGTCCCATAGGACCCATGACCTCTAGTGATCCCAAAGGAGACACCACCTCTAGTGAATTCCAAAGGAAACACAACCTCTGGTGAATCCTGAAGGATGAGACCACCTTTAGTGAATCCTAAAGGAAACACAACCACTGTTGAATCCCGAAGGAAACACAACCTCTGGTGAATCCCGAAGGATAACACTACCTCTGGTGATTCTCGAAGGAATCACAACCTCAAGTGGGTAACCAGCTAACAGTAAGGACGCTATTACTACTGCAACATCAGAGCATGGATTTATAACATACATGTACATACACCTCAGATTCTTAAAACAAACATAATCTCATAGGATAACCTATACTTGTCTCATGCTAGCATTCAAACATAATCTCACAGAATATACATACTCATCTCATGCTAGCATTCACACTTAATCTCATAGGACAACACATACTCATCTCATGCTAGCATTCAAACATAACCTCATAGGACAACACTTACTCATCTCATGCTAGAGTTCAAACATGAATAACACATACTCATCTCATGCTAAAAATCAAACATAATCTCATAGAATAACACGTACTCATCTCATGCTAGGAATAAAATATCTATAAGTGCATTTAATCCCTTAGGTCTTCATATCGAAGAAGATGTACATCAATCATACCATCAACCAATCATGTTATTAATTAGTTATACTATCAACTTATCTTACTAGTGTACATCTAGTGTCTGGCCCTTCTTTCTTAAAAGGAACGAAATAAAATAATAAAAATAATAAAGGAATATAATATAATAAAATAAAATATCTTAATTTATTCTATTATGTTTTCACCTTATTTTATTTTTATTTTCTTTCTCCCAACATTTAATCACTTCTTTCTTAAAATTTTCAATTCAAAAGAATTTCACTAATCCTCTTCAAAAAATGAAATAAATTCTTGGCATTAATTTCAATTTAAAATTTGGGGACATAGATTTCCAAAATTACACTTAAATTTCCAAAATTCCAAAAATGTCCTTAATTAATATAAATTACTGAAATTACATTACAACAAAATTTTGAGATTGTTACATTCTTCTCTACTTGCAGAACTTTTGTCCTCAAAAGTTACTCCTAAAATAGCTTCGGGTACTGGACTCTCATATCATCCTCTCGCTCCCAGGTGGCTTCCTTGAACTGGTGATTCTTCCACAGGACTTTCACAAATGCTAACTCCCTATGGCGTAATGTCTTTACCTCTCTGGCAAGATTTTCTACAGGCTTCTCCTCGTAAATCAGGTTGTCATTCAACTGTAAGGGCTCAAAGTCAACTACATGGGACGAGTCTGTCACATACTTTCTCAGCATCAAAACATGGAAGACATTATGAACTAAAGACAGTGATGGAGGCAATGTCAATCGGTAAGCTATGGGGCCACGTCGTCCAAGACCTCAAAAGGCCCAATGAATCTCGGACTCAACTTCCCTTTCCTGCCAAACCTCAAAACACCTTTCATAAGTGCCACCTATCACTAGTCTCAAATTATAGGTCATTACGCCTCACATCGGCATAGCTCTTCTATCTACTCTGAGCTGTTTGCATACGGGCCCTGATCTTCTGTATTGCCTCATTTGTAGTCTGCACTAGCTCAGGCACTAGCAACTTCCTTTCTCCTACTTTATCCCAATACACAGGAGACCTGCAACTCTTCCCATAAAGGGCCTTAAAGGGTGATATCTTAATAATAGACTGGTAGCTATTATTATCAAAAAATTCAATCAAATGCAGATGAGCATCCTAGCTTCCTCAAAACTCTATGGCATAGGCACGCAACATATCTTGAAATATCTGATTCAAACATTCTGTCTGCCCATCGATCTATGGGTGAAAAGCTCTACTGAAATCCAATTGAGTTTCCAATGTTGTCTGAACACTCTTTCAGAAGTTAGACGTGAAACGAAAGTCTCTATCCGACACAATGGACACAGGCACTTTGTGCAATCTCACCACCTCTCTCAAGTATATCTATGCCTAATTATTTACTGAAAAAGTAGACTTCCTAGGTATGAAGTGCGCTAATTTAGTGAGTCTGTCTACCACAACCCAAATCACAATGATACCCTTTGCGGTCCGAAGAAACCCCACCATGAAGTCCATGGACACCTTCTCCCACTTCCATTATGGTGCACTCAATGGCTGTAACAAGCCAGCTGGCTTCTGTCTTGAGGCTTTTACCTACTGGCACACAAAGCACTTACTGACAAACTCCACAATCTCGCTCTTCATGTCATTCCACTAGTAATAACGCTTTAAGTCCTAGTACATCGTGGTGCTGCTGGGATGATCGAAAACAAGGAACTGTGACCCTCCGAAAAAAAACACATTCTTAAGATCACTATCCACTGGCATGCACAAATGTCTTTGATAGAGAAGGCCATCTTCTGCTTGTTGGGGTTGATGCCCTACACTCTTGTTGGGTTCGTAGTTTGTAAACACCTGCATTGAACAAACACTTGTGATGTAATAATATAAGATATTCTTTTCACTGTTGTCTATGAAACATGAGATATTTTATTTGCTTTACAACAAACCAATAAAATAAGATCCTTGGTTGTTGTTGTAACTTAAGCATGTATGTGGAGACATACAAGTGGATCATGCCTTAAGTGATAACCAAAATGGTCTATAGTATATGGATATAAGAGGGAAACCTTATCCTGGTGACACTACGGATGCGACCCTCTTTGTAGATAGTTACAAGTGTTGTGACGTGCTACAGATAATCTGATCCTGATCATTCATGTGGAGACATGTAAGGAGGGCGTCCTATACAAAGGAGTTTGTATAAGACCGGACCACGATGCGTATAGTCTCGTTATATAACGTCGTTCATGATAGAGACTTCACTTCACTAGGATGACCATAGGTAACATGACCTCAATATTGAGTGAGTTGGGAACTCCTGCCTTTGAGGGTGGTCCTTTGATTTGCATGGGTGTGAGTGGCTAAATCGATGACTCAAACCTACCAATTTTTGGATTCGTCTGATTGGGGAGCTGAGAACTCAACTACACAAGATGGAATTTACACTTTCTTTCAGTAGGGGTACATAGATAGATTGCTCTCTTAAGGAATGATTTCAGGGCTTGAACAATGTGGCGCCAGACAACTTTTCATGCCTTGAGAGGTCTCCACTCATAGTAGAACTATGAGATACTGTTCATTAGAGGGATTAGTGGTAGTTAAGGAGGTTAATGTAACTATAGGGACAAAACGGTAAATTGGCCCAACTATACTTACGAGCATCTATAAAGGGTTATCGCACTATTGACTAGTTATATCCAATGGACACAGAAATATATTTGTAGTGCGAAAAGTGCAGCTGTCGGTCTTTAGTGGAGTGCCCGACAATTAACGGATGGAGAATCTCGTGGCTAAACAGTTTAGTCAGCTATTCACGTACTGTTGGAACTTCAAGCTACAGGTCCATAAGGTCCCCTTGGTAGCTCAATGGACTCAAGTTGAAAATCATTGTTTGGGTCAGTTTGAATTGTTCAAATTGACGAGAGGGAATTTGATTATATATGATATGATTAGAGTGGTCCAATTATATATGATATAGTTGACATGATGTATGAGATATATAATTGGAGGAAAAAGATATAAATATGATTTATATCAAGTAAAGGAGAAAATGACTATGGTTTAAATGTTGCATATGATGTGATATTAAAACTATAGGTTATAAATATAATATGATAAGTAAGTTATTATATTTATTTATAATTAAAAACAATTATGAGATAATTGTTGGTGGTTTTCTCCTTAACCATGCGTGAAATTGGGAGGTTGCATTCAGTTTTCATAATTGAAAGGATAAAATGAAACATTTTTTCATTTTGGAAAAGATTGTAGAATCACTTCATAAGTTGTACACTGCCTATCGTTTAGCTCACGAGAGCCTACACGACAGCTCAATTGTTTTTTTCTAAACTATCGTGTACACACGCTTCTGTCTAAACGATCGTGTTGTTTTACTGAACGATCACGTGCCTAAACGAGATTCACTAGACGATCGTCTAAATGATCAGACTTTTTTTATTAAACGATCGTGCACCTTTTCTAAAGGATCAAGCATAAGTCTATACGATAGACACAAACCTCTTCCACTTTCTTTATCATTGAATACGATCGTTGTTTCCTCCTTCCCTCTACAAATCCAATAGAGCCCACACCTTCTGGATTCTCACTCCGAGAATACCAAGGTACTAAATGGTGGTGTCCTAGTTGCCACTTGTTCGTGGAGAAGTCTATTCGTGTGTTAAGTGACAGCGAGAGATTTGGGTAGATGATTGGCTTGACATTGCAGCGACAACGAGAGGTGTTGATCCAAGCGAGAGCGAGAGAAAAACAAAAGAAGAATTTTTTAAAGGTGAGTCTCTCGGTCTTTTGTATTTATCGTTAAAAGCATGTCATACTTTGTTCTGAAATGCATAACTTATATGTATGGTTGTGAATGCTTGTAATTCTGTCAAAATGAATTTGGAATGATCTTGCATCTGCTCATAAGTACTATTTGATAAGAGTTCATTCACTACTGATATAGAGAATTCACCATCCTGGCCTGACTCCACCTTACGAACTCTCTCCTCTAGATTAGGGTCACAACGTTGCACATCAATAATTCTCTTCCTTAGACTCGGCTGTACTGACAGCTGTGCTAACTATGTCGTTACTTTCCCCACTACTACTGTATTCTTGGCTCGTTCTAGTTCCTTACAAAAATGAGATTGTCTGGTAATAAAGGCTTTTGAATGGGCTACATTTTTACTTTGGGCATCTGCCACTACATTCACCTTCCCTGAGTGATATAAAATTTCGCAATCATAATCCTTCACCAACTTTAACCACCTTCATTGCCTTAGGTTCAACTTCTTCTGAGTGAAAAAATACTTTAAACTCTTGTAGTCAGTGAAAATCTGTAACTTCTCTCCATATAAGTAGTGCCTCCAGATCTTGAGAGTGAAAACCACTGCTGCTAATTCGAAATCTTGTGTGGAATAATTCTATACATGCTTCTTTAACTGATGAGAAGTGTAAGCGACCACTTTGCCTTGCTACATCCACACGCACCTTAATCCTTTCTTGGATGTGTCACTGTAGATAACGAAACCACCTGATCCATCTGGCACTATAAGAACTGGGGCTGACACCAACCTCTTCTTGAGATCTTGGAAACTCTTCTTACAAGCCTCACTTCAAACGAAAGTGGCTCCCTTCCGGGTCAACTGAGTCAAAGTGGAGGCTATGTGAGGAAAATCCTTCACAAATCGTTTGTAGTAGCCTGTTAACCCCAGGAAACTGTGCACCTCACTGACTGTGGTTGGGCAAGCCCAACTTGAAACTGCTTCAATCTTCGCAGGATCCACGGAGACTCCTTTCTTCGATACCACATGCCCTCGAAAGGACATTTGCCTCAATCAAAACTCACATTTAGAAAACTTGGCATACAGATTATTTGCTTGTAGCATCACCAAAACATTTTGTAAATGCTCTACATGCTTTGCCTTGATCTTGGAATAAACCAAGATATCATCAATGAAAACTATCATAAAGGTGTTGAGAATTCCTTGAACACTCTATTCATCAGGTCCATAAATGTTGTTGGGGCATTCGTCAGACCGAATAACATCATGATGAACTTGTAATGCCCATATCTCGAACAAAAGGCTATCTTGGGTATATCAGTGACTTTTATCCTCAACTGATGGTATCCTAACCGAAGATTGATACTTGAGAACACTGTAGCTCCCTGCAATTGGTCGAACAAGCCATCAATCCTAGGAAGTGGATATTTATTCTTTATGTTCACTTTATTTAATTCTTTGTAGTCAATGCACAACCACAATGATCCATCCTTTTTCTTTACAAGAAATACTGGTGCACCCCATGGTGACACACTGGGTCGTATAAAGCCCTTATCCAAAAACTCTTGCAACTTGACTTTAAGTTCCCTCAACTCTGCTGGTTCCATCCTGTATGGAGCCTTCGAAATAGGAGTTGTGCCTGGCTCAAACTCAATAGCAAAATCTATCTTCCGTTGTAGGGGCAGTCTGGGAAGATCCTCTAGAAAAACATTTGGAAAGTCTCTTACTACTGGCTCTAAAGTCAAGGTGACTTCAACCTCTCTAGTGTCAACCACTCTGGCCATAATACCCCAAACTCCTTGGTCAAATAGTCTATTGACCTTCAATGCTAAAAAAACTTTGGGTAGGACCACAGTCCCAACCCCCTTAAACTTAAAACTAGCTTCTATTGGAGGGTTAAAGATGACCTTCTTACGAGAGCAATTTATGCTGGCATGATTAGCTGCTAGCCAATCCATGCCCAGTATCACATCAAAGTTGCACATGTCTAGAATTATCAAGATTGCATCTAATGCATGATTCGTTATCTTTACTTGACATGCCTTTATCTTTTTAGTAGCTAATATGATATCTCTTGATGGAATGGAAATTAGAGCATACTGTAAGGATTTTGATCCTAACATGGCATGTTTTACAAAGGCTGGGGATATAAAAGAGTGCGAAGAACCGGAGTGAAATAAAACTAAAGCATGGTGTCCCAAGATGGGAAGCATACCTGTCACAACTGTGCCTGACTTCTCGACCTCACGCCGTGTAGTAGAAAACACTCTACCCTACTATTGTTGATGGCTTAGGCCTCCCTGAAACGAGCTTACGGGTTGGCCTCTAATCCCAAGCACGTTCCTTATCGGGCATTTTTCTGTCATATGCCTCTTCTGACCACATCGAAAAAAACTCCAATACTGGCCAAAAAACGTCTCCAATGACGTCTACCATAGGTTGTACAGATCGGCTTATCTTTCTTGACGGTTATGGCTTGAAAGCCCTACTGTTCCCACTGACGTGAAGCATTAACTACATTCTAGTTCCTTTGTTGAGGCTCTGGAGCCCTTGGTTCAGCCTTCCTTTTCCGACCTATAGAGGTCTCAATTCTGAGTGACTTCTTATACTCTTCTTCCTCTTGGGAGTCGCATCAATCCTCACGGTGGCCCGCAGTGCCACAGCATACGCCTTGAGGTCCAAGGTATGTACCATACCTCATAATCCACATCCTCAGACCCTGGATGAACCTCTCTATCCTTGCTGCTTCGGTGGCCACTAGCTCAAGGGCAAAGTGGGACAGCTTATCAAATTCTTCTCATATTCCTCCACCGACATAACTCCCTGTTTCAAATTCAAAAACTCTGCCTGTTTATTGTATCGGGTGTTGGCTGAAAAATACTTATCAAATTCTTCTCATATTCCTCCACCGACATAACGCTCCTTAAACTGTTCCCAAGTTGCAAGTCCTCCACTAGTATCAATCATTTTCTTTGCTAAACGCCACCAAATCTTTGCGTTGCCAGTCAGCATAAAAACTGCACATTGGAGTTTGTGCTCCTCCGAGCACCTCATAAAATGGAAAATCATCTCAATCGAGACAACCACATCTCTGTTTTAGTGGGATCCCTCAATGATCCATCGAAGGAGCGAGGGTCAAACTTCCTAAAATCCCTCAAGTGTTTAGCCTTAAGAGATAGGTCCTGTATGTCTCGATTCTGCGATCGGGTCTACTACAACTGCTCAAGTGGCAATTATTCCTTCTGAGTCTGGTTCTGGGTAGTTTGTCCTGCCATCGCATTACGAATCAACTCCTATAGTCTTTCCATCAGAGAGGATGCAACAACTTCCCCAATTCTTTCCTCCATTGCCTTCTCATCAACTTGGGTCATAGGTGGATTCAAAGCTGTCAGGATGGCCTGGCTACCATCGGCCCCCTCTTCCTGTACCGTTGAAGAGGGAGGATCCTGAACTTGTGGATTTGCACTTGGCGATCTTGAACCCCTCCTCTAATAGTCTTTCTTGCTCTATGCTTAGGTGCCATGTCCTGTCATGAACTCACAAATCAACTCTCTATCTCTGGGTCTATCTGAAGAAAACATGCTATTGAAATATTACATCAACTAATCACATGTATGTAATGAAACCTTTCATTAGTAGGACCTACTAGCGATGACGAGGAATCTGTTACTAGGCCACAGGGACTATCTAGACTTATGTAGTAAGCTGGCCTTCGAAACTCAAAACATGGGCTCTGATACCGACTGTAACGACCCGACTCCCTAGGACTCAAGCTAGGCCGTTACTAAACGCATGCATGCATGGAAGTTAAAATGACATTCTTTTTATAGTGAAAGGATAGGATACCCATAAATTATAAAGAAACGGATAACTTTGAAAGCAAAACTTAAACAGTAATCTCAATTCTAATAATTGAAAAACTTAAAACATAAAAGAAATATTAAAATATGAGCGGAAGCATTTAAACTGGTCCCAACGGCAATCACAGATTCTGCTTGTCAATCGCCGGTGCATCTCTACCCTTACTTGAAACAACGACATGAGAAAGGATGAGTATAAAATATTCAGTAAGTAACCCACTACTGGGGTCAGAATAGGAATTTATGTCTTCTAGATTCCTTCCTCTGGTAGAACATAAATGCCCCCTCTAGTCCCCATTGGACACATATCAACATGCAAAACTAACCTCTAACCCTACTGTAGTTAAGTGTACCCACTACCTCTAGTAAGTTCCGTAGGTCCCACAACCTCTGGTGATCCCAAAGGAGACACCACCTCTAGTGAATCCCGAAGGAAACATAACTTCTGATGAATCCCGAAGGATAACACCACCTCTAGTGAATCCCAAAGGAAGCACAACCTTTGGTGAATCCCGAAGGATAACACCACCTCTGGTGATTTCCGATGGAATCACAACCTCTAGTAGTTAACTAATAATAGTAAGGACGCTAGTGCTAGTACAACATCAGAGCATGGTTCTATAACATACATGTACATACACCTCATATTCTCAGATAAAACATAATCTCATAAGATAACCTATACTCATCTCATGCTAGCATTCAAACATAATCACACAAAATACACATACTTATCTCATGCTAGCATTCACACATAATCTCATAGGATAACACATATTCATCTCATGCTAGTCTTCAAACATGAATAATACACACTCATCTCATGCTAAAAATGAAACATAGTCTCATGGAATAACACATACTCATCTCATTCTAGGAATCAAATATCTATATGCACATTTAATCCCTCAAGTCCTTATATCGAAAAAGATGTACGTCAATCATACCATCAACCAATCATGTTATTAATCAGTTATCTTACTATCAACTTATCTTACTAGAATATACCTAGTGTCTGGCCCAAGGGTAGTTCCATTAGTAAGATTACTTATCTTAATAAAAAATCCACAGATAAGGCCCGGCAACCAAACGATGATAGCGATCTGAAGTAGGGGCTCTAACACAGAAATAAAACCATTCAATTGTAACCCATACAACTAAATTTAGATCCTTGGACCCAAATCCAAAATACCCAATCCAACACAACCCGCAACTATTACCAAAACTTAAATGCCTAAAAGCTTACCCAATTGACGAAACCACTCCCAATTTTTTTTACAGCACCACTTTAACTTCCCAGCTTCTCTTAAATCTTGACCTTAAAATCCAAACAAGAGCGCATTAATAGATTGAAGCAAAACATCATCGGCCAAGAGTTCCAATTGGAATAGCATAAACTTACCCAAAAATGGATCTGACAGCAACCACGACAGCGGCAGGGCTAGGTGGCCGGTGGAAAGGAGCGGCGCTGGGGACGGCCACAAGTGGCGACGATTGGCAGTGCGGACGGAGGCTGACGGCTCATGGTTGTGGGTTGCATGGCTCGGTGTATATGTCTATTGGAGAGAGGAGTCAGCGCACGAGGACGAGAGATGGAAGAGGTCTGGTGAGCAGTAGAGGACAAAGACCTAGGCGACGAGATCTTTGGCGGTGAGGACGAAGACTAGCACAACGAGATCTATGGCGGCGATGATGAGAGTCGGCGGTGCGTCAACGGTGAGGAGAGTGAGGAGAGACATTGGAGAGAGATGGAGATCAAGGGGTCTCTCGGCGGCTGGGAGAAGAAAGCGTGACGGGGGAAAGAAAAAAAAAAGAAGAAAAATAAAAGGAAAGGAAAGAAAGAAAATAATAAAAATAATAAAGGAATAAAATATAATGTAATAAAATAAAATATCTTATTTTATTTTATTCTATTATGTTTTCACCTTATTTTATTTTTATTTTCTTTCTTCCAACTTTTAATCCTTCTTTCTTAAAATTTCAATTCAAAAGACTTTCACAAATCCCCTTTAAAAAATGAAATAAAATTTTGGCATTAATTTCAATTTAAATATGGGGACATAAATTTCCAAAATTACATTTAAATTTCCAAAATTCCAAAAATGTCCTCAATTAATATAAATTACTAAAATATATTACAACCAAAATTTGGGGTTGTTACACTAAGTGACCTTGTTGCTCGACATGCAATTTCAATTGGGAGGCCGGACGAACCGTTGCCAGACCATTACTTTGATTTTCTAGAGGCCCAAAGGCATGAGGTAGTGTCCATGTCGACACAGAGGAGGAGTAGGAACCACTTCCTGGAGATTCGTTTTCAGGATACTATGAAGTTTTCAATTTATGAACTTGCTAATAGTACTCTTCAGTCTCAGCAGGATCTTCAAGCTCAGTTGCAGGGATTGATCACCCAAGCTCAGTTCAAGCTCAGTTGCAAGGATTGATCACCCAAGAGTGCACCAGAGCAGCTCATCATCTGTACCTTGGAGACTGAGTTCCTCGCAGAGTGCTACTACTCTAGTGATGATGAGGACGTCAGTCCATTCTTGCTAGTTTTTTAGTTTAAGGAGAATTTAGAGCCTAAATCTGACGACATCCAGCTGATAAAGTTAGAGGTCGAAAGACCTTGCCTTGTTCTAACTTCTGGTATTCCGTATACATTCCAATTTTGTTCCCCTAGTATTCATGAGTTTGTTGAGTCTTTTATTTGTTTCGACCCTTTTGGATCATTTGAGTCTTTTGATTCTTTCTTTTTGCCTTTTTTGCCATATTCTAACAAACTAGATTCGACCTGTCTGGTTCTCTTTAGAAGATGAGAAGCCTTATAGCTTTACCAAGCTATATTGACTCTGAAGGAACTCTTATCAAAGAGAACCTATGAGCGGAAGCATGATCAATCTAAATTCACTGTGACAGAATTACAAGCATTCATAAACATACAAATTAGTTATGCATCTTTAACAAAATTACAGCATGCTTTAGAAATTAAATACAAAATGAGCGAGAGACTTACCTTTGAAGAACTCTTCTTTCATAGGCCTCTCACTCTCATGAAAAACTTGTATAGCAAAATCTAGCTCTTGCCCAGATCGTCTACCCAATCGTCCAGTACTCACGAACACACTTCTCCACGAACAAGTAAAATCTTGGACACCACCAATCAGTAACTTTGGTATTCTCAGAGTGAGAATCCAGGAGGTATGGACTCTGTTATGAATTTGGTAGAGGTTTGGAGGAAATAACGATCGAACTCAATGACCAAGCAAGTGGAAGAGTATACTGTCTATTGTATAGACTCTGTGCTTGATCATTTAGTAGATATCAGCAGGTACACGATCGTTTAGGAAAATTGGCTTGATCGTTTACACGATCGTTTAGTGAATCTCGTTTGCCATGCGATTGTTTAGTAAAAAGCTACACGATCGTTTAGGCTCTCACTTAGAAAGATGTCGTACAGTCTCTCGTTAGCTAAACGATTGGCAGTGTACTTAATGAAGCGATGCTATAAAAAATGAAAACATTTTTCATTTTATCCTTCAGTTATGAAAACTGAATACAACCTCCCACTTCCACGTACAGTTAAGGAGAAACTACCCACAATTATCTCAAAATTGTTTTAATTATAAATAAATATAATTACTAACTTATCATATTATATTTATAACCTATAGTTTTAATCCAACATCATATGTAAAATTTAAACCATAGTCATTTTCTCATTTACTTGATATATATTATATTTATATCAAATTCCTCCAATTAATGTATCTCATGTTGGGAATGTCCTAGAACTCGCAGTTCGTGTTAAACATTCTATTTATCAACAATAATAAATTGTAGTTTGAATACTGTAACTTTATGTAGTGACATAAACGGGATCAAGCTAATAGTATATAGCCTAAATGGTCTAATAAGTATATGGATGAAATTGGGTAGCACATCCTGGTAACACTATTGGATGCAGCCCATTTTGTGGTTGTTACAAAGAGTTGTAAAATGTTACAAACGATGTGATCCATAGATCGTTTATGTTGAGACATGTGAGTAGGGGCATCCTGTGCAATGAGTTTGCATATAGACTGGACCACGAAAATAGTCACTTTTCTTTATAACAATCGTTTACTGTTATAACTGACTATTTCATCTATTAAGTAACTTAGGTTAACTCGATCTTAATCTTGAGCTAGCTATGAACTTCTATTTGTTTGGGATTATCCTTTGATATGCAAACGGTGAGAGTAATCCAACAACACTACTCGATAAGTCTCCCATTTTGGGGATAAGACAAGATGAATAGCTGGGGACATAGCTCTGTAAGATGGAATTCACTCCTACCCAATTTAAGGTTAGCAGATAGGTTGTTCTCTTAAGTACTAATTCCAGGTCTTGAAAAATCGGGGCCCCGCCTTTTCATGATAGAGAAAGGATTTGATTCATTGGGATTATGAATCAAAATTTTTCATTAGAGGGTCAGTGGAAACTTAAGGAACAAGATGTATTCACAAGGGTAAAACGGTTATATTGACCCAACTATGATTATGAACAACCTGGGAAGCATCGACTTACTAATTTTGGTTATATAAAGTGGACATAATATATCTTCAGTGAGGGGAGTACAATTATGGGCTATAGTGGAGTGATCCATTAGTTAACGAATGGGTGTTTGATCGGTTTAATGAGTTTAGCTGATTAATCTCGGATTGTTGGAGTCCATGAACTATAGGTCCGCGAGGTCTCTTTACTAGCTCATAAATAGATAAGCTTTATAGTAGCTTGAGAAGTTAATTTGAAATGTTCAAACTAGAATTAAATGGAATAGGAAAATATATATTTAAATATGATTTAAATATATGAAGATGGATTTGTGTGAAAATTAATTTAATATTTGATATTAAATTAATTAGAAATTTAAATAATTATTTATTAATTTAGAAAATTGATTTTATAAAATTAATAAATTTTTCAGTTTTTTGAANATTTGTGTGAAAATTAATTTAATATTTGATATTAAATTAATTAGAAATTTAAATAATTATTTATTAATTTTATTAGAAAATTAATTTATGAAATTGATTTTATAAAATTAATAAATTTTCAATTTTTTGAAAACCATTTGATATTGGGAAAAAATTGAAAAGTTGAAAATCATGTACAATATGGAAATCTAGTTTTTCTATTACCTATCTTCTACATGCTCACACAAATCCTATTTCCTCCTCTTCTTTTATTCCAAGCATGAGTTGCAACTCATGCAACATTCTTCTTTGCATATTCACCTGAAATAAATAAAGAATATTGGAGTGAATTTGAGGCATGCATTCAGTAGAAATTTTGGAAAAAATTTCTGGTTGAAGAAGAGTTCTTCAAGCAAGTGATGCAGTGAGCTTTTCTCTGGTTTTTCGTTGCTTCAAGCTGTTCCTGAGTCCCACAACTTGTTCTAAAGCTCCAACAGGATAGTGGGAAAGATCTTGAGGAGGTTCACGGTGATCTTTCGAGGAGATAACTGCTGTTCATCAAGATCTTGAAGAGTTCTACAAAGGTATGATTACAAACCATCCTATTTTAGGTGAGCATGCTTTAGTTTCTACCGAAATTAGTGAATTTGAATGCTTATTGATCCTTGTTGCTTCCGCTACATGTTGATACACTCTTATAATTGGTATCAGAACATCATATAAGTATTCAATTCGGTTTAATTTTGGAGTAGTGGGTGTTTTTTATGAGATATATGAACTGATGCACTAATATGGTTTTCTGAGTTTTGGCATTTTATTTATCTTTAATTTCTCAATTAAATTTATAATTGGCTCTTGTTTCATGAGCTTATATTTGTTATCAAGAGTCTATAATTTATATGGAGTCATTAGAGTTGAAATTAAGCTATAATTGAAGAAACAAGTGAAGAAGGTCGAGCTGCTGTTTCAGTTTTTTCAGCTTTTGCTCAAAATCATCGTTGAGGTTTAGATGTTAAACGATCGTCTAGTTCCAGGTGCTACATGCTGTGAAGAAAAGCTAGACGATCATGTACCTGCGGTAGCTAAATGATACGTTGAAATGCTATACGATAGCACTATGCGATCGTGTAGCTTTGTGTGGGAACTAAACGATGCATTGGAAATGCTATACGATATCACTGGATGATCATGTAGCTACGGAGCAAGCTAAACAATGTCATGAATTCTATGCAATGGAACTAAGCGATCATGTAGCTGGGCGCTCAACGAAACGATAACGTTCTATGCGATGGAACTAAGCGATCGTGTAGCTGCGGCAGACACTAAACGATGACATGAAGCACTATGTGATGGTGTTAAGCGATCATATAGTTCTACCAGAGAGCTAAACGGTGGCACTATGTGATAGAAAGAAGACATTAAGCGATCATGTACCTCTGCCCAACATAGGCGATGGTATTAGACGATAGCCTTCAGTGTTGTATGATTAGCCTTAGTGAGATTTTGACCTGTCTCTTATACACATCTAGATGTGTATAAGAGACAGGTGTAAGACATTAAGCGATCGTGTACCTCTGCCCAATGCAAGGCGATGGTGTTAGACGATAACCTTCAATGTTACACGATCAACCTTAGCGAGATTTTGAGTTTGGATCAAGAGTAGCCGGTTTGATCGATTTTTCTCAAGGTCCAATCCGTTTCAGACTCAAAGGGTTTTTTGTTGGTCCGATTCAGACTTATCCAGTTTGGTTCAAGATGCTTGAGTTCGGTTTGGAGCAGTTCAAGTGGTTTAAAGATGGTTTTGAAGCTGTTTGTAATAGTTAGGCTTTCGTTTGCTTGTTTATGTCAAAAACTAAAACCATATCAGTTAATATTTAATTTTTTATGCATGTGATGTATGTAATAATTAAATAATTCATGTATGTGCATACAATATGCCATGTAGAGTTAAAACACCACCGTAGGAAGAAAGTATGTTATAAATGTTATAATATATAGTATGCATGTTAGGGTTATATTTAATATAATGATTATATTAGATATTGAATGCCTTTGTTGAATGTTGTGGATATTTAGCATGTCTAAAATTTTGTAAGCTATTTTAAAATTGGGTTAGATGTTTAAAATTCATAACAAAGAACAACTACATGCTCACTTAGGTTAACAACTAGTTTTAATCGTTAAAATAGATTGTTACCTTATAACATACAGTTACAAACTTATATCGGTTCATAAACCTATCTAAGGTTGGTGGTACTTAAGTTGACAGTTTACAAAACACCTCCTACTTGGAGATTATGATCGAAAGATTGAGAGTTGTTAACTGATTTTATAAGCTTGCATGACCGATGTGAGGTAATAAAATGGTTTATCACTTAGACATTGTAGGTTAAATTCAATTATAAGCATTATACTTGGTTAAACCACTTAGACTTCGGTTGTTTAAATTTAGCCATTACACCTAAGTAAAAAAACCCAAACATTTAGAACACTTCAGTGGGAGATTAACAATAAATTTGATATATAGTTATTAGCTCTCACGCCCTTAAAAGTTCACACCGTGAGATCCATACTCAGCTTCGTGTCGATTTTACCGCGACTGCTCCATTCGGAGAGTGTTTGCATGGGTTAATAACAAGGTGAATGAGGGAGGTAGTTCATAGTAAGTGAGTGAAGGAAATGTATCAACATTTTCCTACGGTCTCTTCCATTAGTCTAAACCGTGAGATTTCTATGTTGTGTTTGCTGTCGTTTTTAGGTGACATTAGCTAGTCGTTAATCGCGGCGATCCCCTTGGAGGGTTGTAACATAGGATTCAGAACAAACCAGGCATCACTAAAATGAATAAGGTCTTAGATTTCCATCTTGAGTATTGTCTTCTATTTCAGAGGCATATTCATACCGTTCTATAAGATCTGAAAATGGCGGGTCACACTTACAAGAATTACTAATTGTTAGTAAAGATCTTGACCGAAAACGATAACCAAAATAACTATTGGAATATGAGTTATTCTGGAGATAGTATTTGGTCAAGAATTGTCTTGCTTATATGAAGGAATTCTTGACTGTCCCTCGGTAGCAATTGTTCTAAATCACTAAAGTATCGTTGCAAATAAATAAAGATTTATTGGGTACTTTATTGATTTTTGCTAAAAATGGATTTCGATGCATATTTAATAGAGTTTGTTTAAAGTTTTTCAACAATATCGAACTCAATCATACAATTGCTTGCTTCTGATAAATTTAAGGGAAAAGGATATTCGAATTGGAAATTAAACATCAATACTATATTAGTTGTAGACGATCTGAGGTTTGTGTTGATGGAGGAATGTCCTCCAGTTCCCAGTTCAACAGCCACCCAAAATATTCTGGACGTCTATGATAGGTGAGTGAGAGCAAATGAGAAAGCTCGGGTCTATATCTTAGCGAGTATATCTAATGTATTCAATAAGAAGCATGAGGTCATGCCCACCGCTCGTGAGATAATGGCATCATTACAAGAGATGTTCGAGCAACCGTCATCTTTTGTTAGACATGAAGCCATTAAGTACGTCTATGTTACACGCATGAAAGATGGAACCAACGTAAAAGAATATGTTCTCGATATGATGGTTCATTTTAATGTTGCGGAGGCTCACGGGGTGATGATAAATGAGACGAGTCAAGTTAGCATGATACTAGAATCTCTCCCAGAGAGTTATCTATCATTCAGAACAAATGTTGTTATGAACAAAATCACTTGACAACGCTGTTGAATGAGTTACAGACTTATCAATCAATGTTTTTTTTTAGATTCTTTTATCTTACTTAAAAATGTATTCTATGCACCTAAGATGAAAAGAAATCTGATCTCCATTTCTTGTCTGCTAGAAAATATGTACAGTGTATCTTTTGAATATAATGAAGTGTTTGTTTATTCAAGAGGTGTTCATATTTGTTCTGTAAGACTTGAAAATAACTTGTACATACTAAAACCAACTGAATTGAGAGCCATTTTAAATATAGCGATGTTTAAAGCGGCCAAAACTCATAATAAGAAGTAGAAAATTTCTCCTAACGCCCATCTTTGCCACCTTAGACTTGGTCACATTAATCGCAACAAGATTGAGAGATTGGCAAAAAGCGGTCATCTAAATCAGTTAAAAGATAGTTCTTTACCTCCATTTGAATCATGTCTTGAGAGAAAAATGACTAAAAGATCTATTTCTGACAAAGGTATTCGTGCCAAAAAGCCTCTCAAACTTATACATTCAGACCTATGTGGTACGATGAATGTTAAAGACCGAGGAGGTTATCAGTATTTCATCAGTTTTATTAATGATTACTCGAGGTATGGCTATATTTACTTAATCAATCATAAGTTTAAAACTCTACAAAATTTCAAAGAATTTAAGGCTGAGACTGAAAATTTGTCAAGTAAAAGAATCAAAACACTTTGATCTGATTGAGATAGTGAATATATGGATTTACAATTCTAGAACTATTTAGTAGATCATGGAATTCAATCCCAACTCACAGCACCTGGAACACCATAACCAAATGGTGCTGTAGAAAGGAGAAATCGAACCTTGTTGGACATGGTTCGGTCTATAATGAGTTATGCTCAATTACCTCAATCCTTTTGGGGATATGCAGTACATACTGCAGTATTTATTTTAAATGTTATTCCATCAAAAAATGTTTCAGAAACACCCTATGAATTATGGAAAGGATGCAAAACTAGTGTACATCATTCCCATATTCGGGCTTGTCCAGCACATGTGTTGGTACAAAATCCTAAAAAATTGGAAACACGTTCGAAATTATGCCTATTTATAGGATACTGTTGCGTTATTTTATGTGGTGAAATAATGAAATGAATTGTGGTGATGGGAATGCATTGAGCAACTAGCATTCTCAATAGAATCCGAGTATAAATCCCACTGAGTTTCCTGGTAAGTCCATGGTCAAACTTAGGGACTAGGGAATACGGTATCCGGTGGTAATTTTTAAGAAGACTTTGAGGTAACCAATAAATCAAAGAGCTGTTTTGGGTTGTGGTTTGTGGTATAAAAAGTATGCGGCAGATTTGAGAAAAGATTGATTATGCGGTAGATACACTAAGTATGTGGAGGAATTGGTTGAGAAGGTCTTTAGCTAGCATTTCTCAGGAATGCATCAAACTATGCGATCATGCTACACTCATGCGACTGCAAATCATTTTCCAATGCAAATGCGGTGCTCCTACTTCTAGGACGCATGTGATGAATGCGATAATGTCCATAGAGCTTATTCCTAAGTCTCTACTTTTTGCCTATTCAATGATGCAAGATGCACACAAAGACAAGTTGGCCGCACACAATCTTAACCCATCTCTAGGATGCATGCGATGCGTTAATAGCAAATAGTGCTTATTCCAAAGCTCCTATCTCTTGATTATGCGTTCTAATCTGACTCTCTCGAGCATAGATTCTAACCTGACTTTTTCAAGCCTAGATTCTGTCCTCAGACTATCCTCCCGAGTATCTCTAATGGACGAATGATGCATACATAATATAAGATAATCGCATAGAATGAAGATCCTTAGTTATGCTAGCTAAGTGCTTCTCAACACATTCGACAGATTTAGCTACTCATACATAATAAACAGAGAGTGAACAGATATAAACAAGTAAATTCCATTTCTATAGATAAGTTTAAGTACAAAATGACAATTAAAGATAAGGATAGAGAGCCTGGTAGCAATCCCTTGCTTCCCAAGGCTTTTACACTATTAACTCTATTCTGTTCAAAAGATATTCCTGC
Organism: Benincasa hispida; assembly: GCF_009727055.1. NCBI lineage: Eukaryota > Viridiplantae > Streptophyta > Magnoliopsida > Cucurbitales > Cucurbitaceae > Benincasa > Benincasa hispida. The sequence goes on from NC_052358.1 coordinate 23,645,452, forward strand.
TTCTATAGAAGTTGGCCCTCTCTCTGATCTCGACACTTCCGACACTCTTCCAAGTTCACCGGAATGATCTCTCGGCACAATCTCGCTTCTCTCTCTTCTGCCTTAAGTAAAAGAAAAACTAAGAATAAGGATACTTCACTGAAGGTTGCCTTTGAGTGTCTCATAAATATCTAACTATCGAACTCGACAATCGTTTATAGATCTTCGGGGTGAAAGGCTTCTTCTCTCTTATGATTGCACTGATTAGATGACATTAATTCTCTTTCTGATGCGCCGAATATTCGTCACTGAAAAGTTGAGTGTACTTGCTACAGTAGTTCGTTAGCAACTTGTCAACTTAATTCGGAATCGACTGTCATCAGCTTTGTGTCCCATCATGATTACTATGCGACAATCGTTCTTGAGCAGATATTTGTGAGCACAAATCACCCTAAAGCCTTGCAGTAATGGTGCGCTCGACCGTTGCTTTCTTGTGATTGCATTTTACGCCTTGTGTCAACGCATATTCTTCATGCAATGAACGCATGCGACCGCAATGTTATGAACTTAATGCTTTCTGGACGCAGTCTTATATATTTTATCAATGCAAACCTACATTGTTTAATAACTTAGCATTGTAATAACGTGCATTTTTGCCCGTTATCACACCCTCAAATTTAAACAATGCTTGTCCTCAAGCATAAGCTAAAGATTTCCTTTAGAAAGTCAACCACAATCTCTTTTCCTAGATTTCTCAATGATGCCTTATTCAAATCCTATACACTAAAAGTTCCTTAATTCTTATTCAAGTATCTTCTTAAAATATTTCTAAAATTTAAGGACCGCAAGTTTAACCTTCAAAAAGATTTTACTAGATTCTAGGTCATCGCATGATTTTTTCAAAAAAAACTTTTTCATTGGGATGTTAAATGATTTTTATCCTCGCTTATCTTAGACATTATTATTTTTTTTCTTTGACCTTGTGCTGATCCAAGTGCCTTGTCTTCGTTTTGGCTTGCCCCCACGTGTGTCATGCAGACATCCAACTACGAGCAGGGTGCTCTTTCTCAGACTAAACTTATATCCATTTGGCAGCAGAGTTGCGGTCATTTTTTATGCGTTGATCACGATTCCTACCTTCGTTTTGGCTTGCCCCCACGTGTATTATGTGGACATCCAACTACGAGCAGGATCCGATCGTAACGTTGTGATTTTTTTTTCATAGAGCTAAAAATAGCAAGGTCGAAAATAAATACCTGACCCCCAAATTTAAAATGCGGCAATATCCTCATTGCCAAAAGATTGAAAGAAGTCAAGTGATGCTTTTAGGAAGTTTGGTAAAGGGTCAGTTTGAAAGAAAACTAGCAGACCATTAACTTCTAGAAATATTTCATGAGGTGACTGTCCTAAAATTAATTTAACTCTAGTGTACACGAAAAAATAGAAGCATGTATTTCATCATTGAAATCATAATTGGCAAAGAGAAAGCATGCAGTGACTTACTAAATTAATCAATGTTAAATGATTGCGGTAATCAAAGAGGATGCGGTGATAACACTTTCAAAATTAAAATGCGATGCGATAACAAAAAATTTGGAATAAAGTCAAGGAAAGATACAACCCCCAAATTTGCACTGTCGCCCGCATTATTTGTTGACGTGCTTTGAGGTGATCTCCTTTCTTTGCATTGCAGTGGCGAAATAAAGTAGTTGTGTCTTCGTATAGCGCCTCCGCAATTGTTTACCTCGATCGTTTGCAAAGAAAACATTTAGAGGGTCAAATAATAATAAAAAAAATAAGTTAAAATTTTTCTTTTTTCTTTTTTTTAAAGAAGTAAAATGAAGATAGATGACTGATAATTGAAACAACATTATAGTAGTGAAAGTTCATGAATCAAAAGTAAGACAAAGGATACTCCAGAAGACTTGTGCCCCAGATTATTTTCTGTCGCATGCCAGCGCAGGGGCCACTCCATTTTCCTTCATTTCGGATTGCTTACGTCTATGGAGGTCTTTTCTCAATGAAAATCACACCCGCTATATGCCTTGACTCTTTACCCGTTAACCTTAAATGTAGGGGTCCCTTCCTTAGTGATCAGCTCAACCGCACCATGCGGGAATATTTCTTTAATTATAAAGGGCTTGGACCAGCGTGACTTTAACTTGTCAGGAAAGAGTCGTAACCGTGAATTGAAAAGTAAGACCTTTTGTCCGACGTGGAAATTTTTACCGCATAGCCGGCTGTCATGCCAACGTTTTACTCGTTCTTTGTATATTTTGGCATTTTCATAAGGTTGCGTTCACCATTCATCAAGCTTGACCAGTTGTAGTTTTCTTGCTTCCCCTATTGCTTTTATGTGGAAGTTAAGCTTCTTCACCACTCACAGCGCTTTGTGCTCCAACTCTAATGGCAAATGATATGCTTTACCGAATACCAATGCATACGGTGACATGCCTATCGGTGTTTATAGGCAGTCTGGTATGCCCACAGTGCGTCATCCAAATTTTTTGCCCAATCTTTTCGCGAAGGCTTTACCACCTTCTCCAATATCAGCTTAATTTCTCGGTTGGACACTTTAGCCTGACCATTCGTCTGCGGATGGTATGCCATTGCCACTTTGTGGAGGATATTATATTTTAGCACCATATTTTTGGCAGAGTAATTGACAAAGTCGGAGCCTTCGTCACTTATTATGGCATGTGGAGTGCCAAAACACGTGTAAATATTTTTCTTCTGGAATTTGGAGACTACTGCTGCATCACTTGCGGCGCATGCTACTGCTTCTACCCACTTGGACACGTAGTCGACGGCTAAGAAAATATACTTGTGACCATTCGAAGGTGGGAATGGTCCCATGAAATCAATGCCCCAGACATCGAACAACTCCAATTCTAGAATAATGTTCATGGGCATCGCATGTTTCCATGAAATGTTACCCGTGCGTTAGCACCGGTCACACTTAATTACGTAGTCTCTGGCATCCTTAAATAGTGTTGGCCAATAGTACCCACTTTGTAAGACTTTTGTTGCGGTGCGCTGCACTCCAAAGTGTCCACCATATGGTGAATCATGACATTGCGATAATTGAATTGATGAGTAGCATCTGGTATAGTCGCATAATCTGGTCTGATCCCCTCTTATACAGATTTGGCTCATCCCAATAATAATATCTGCATTCATGAGCCTCCTCTTTTGGTGGTCAGTATAATCTTCGAGAAATTACTTGCAAACCAAATAATTGACTATGTCTGCGTACCATGGCAATTCTTCAATCTGAAATAGCTGCTCGTTTTGGAACACGACACTCACTTTGGACTCATTACGGTCAACCTCAGAATTTTCCAATCTGGATAAATGATCCGCAACTTGGTTCTCCGTACCCTTGTGATCAATTATTTCCATATCGAATTCTTGATGGAGGAGAACTCATCTAATCAGCCTCGGCTTCGCGTTCTTCTTTGTCATCAAATATTTTATCATCGAGTGGTCAGTATGGATGAGTACTTTTGTTCCCAGCAGACATGCTCTTAATTTCTCCAATGCAAACATTATCGCAAGCAACTCTTTTTTTGTGGTGGTGTAGTTAGTCTGAGCAAGGTTTAAAGTCTTACTTGCATATGTGATGGGATGCAGTATTGTTTTTTTCTTCTGTGCTAGCACTGCTCCCATCGCATACCCGCTCGCATCGCACATTACTTCAAAAAGAAGTGTCCAATCTGGAGCGATCAATACGAGCGCAGTTGTCAGTGCATTCTTTAAAACCATGAATGCGTTGCGGCAATTATCATCAAAGTCAAATTTCCTATCGGCTTTCAACAACGCACTTATCGGTCGTGCTATTTTTGAGAAATACTTGACAAAACGTCTGTAAAATCCAACATGCCCCAAGAAACTCCTTACGACCTTTACACTTGTTGGAGGTGGGAGCTTTTCAATTGCTTCAATTTTTGCTTTGTCCGCCTCCAACTCGTCCCGAGATACCTTATGCCCCAGCATAATGCCTTCCTTCACCATAAAATGGCATTTCTCTGAGTTAAGTACGAGGTTCATCTCCTCACATATTTTCAATATCTTCTCCAAGTTGGCAAGACAGACTTCGTATGTGTGCCCATATACAGAGAAGTCATCCATGAATATTTCAACAGAGTCTTCAAGATATTATGAAAAGATGGCCATCATGCACCTTTGGAAAGTGCTCGGCACATTGCAGAGGCCGAACGGCATGAGGCAAAAAGAAAAATTTCCATACGTGCAGGTGAATGTGGTCTTTTCCTAATCTTCGAGAGCAATCATGATCGGATTATAACCGACTTACCCATCCAAAAAGCAGTAGAAGTCATTTCCAGCTAGACGATCCAGCATTTTGTCAATGAAAGGTAAAGGGAAATGATCTTTCTTCGTTGCCGCATCCAACTTGCAATAGTCCATGCAAATACATCATCCAGTTCTTTGCAGTATCAGCTCGTTATTTGCATTGGGGACTACCATCATCCCACCTTTTTTTGGCACGCACCACATAGGGCTAACCCACGTGCTGTCTGCTATTGGATAGATGATGTCCGCATCTAACCACTTCATTATCTCCTTTTTAATGACCTCTTTCATTGCAAGGTTGAGTCTACACTAATGTTTGATTGATCCTTTATGGTTCTCTTCGAGACGAATTTGATACATACAGTATGTGGGGCTAATTCCTCGAATTTCTACGAGCATTCAGCCAATCGCTCTTGCAAATTTTCTCAGAATGCTCAACAGTGCATTCTCTTGGTCTTCATTAAGTTCAGTGGAAATAAATACAGGAATCTTTTCATTCTGCCCCAAAAACACATACTTTAGGTGGTTAGGCAAGGTCTTCAGCTCTATTATTGGTGGTTGTTTTAAGGACGGTTGCGTTGTTTTTCTTCCTTCATGTACTGTTGGCTCTTCTTCTTGGGATGCGATCATCTCATCTTCCTTGTTTGTTTTTTCTATGATCGTATTGCATGCAACAATGGATGCGATCGCATCCTCATCTTCGTTTCCATCGTCAGGCTTTTCTTCTTCACTCAAACTCTTTTCGTCGTCAGATTCATTCAAGTCTTCTTCGTCAGGATACTTCATGGCACGGATGATGTAAAACTTGAGCTTTTGTCCATTCATGTTCAAGGTGATCTCTCCTTTGTGCACATCAATCTGGGAATGACCGATTGATAAAAATGGTTACCCTAGGATGATGGGCACATCCTTGTCAGCTTCGTAGTCCAAGACGATGAAGTCGGCTAGTAATACAAATTTGTCCATTGTAACCAGCACGTTCTTCACCTTCTCCTATGGATGTACCAGAGATCTATCGGCTAATTAGAGAGTCACTGTCGTGGGCGCAAGTTGCCCCACATTCAGCTGCTTAAAAATTGACAGAGGTAGCGAGTTGATGCTGGCTCCAAGATCATACAATGCTTGCCCGATGTACAGTCCTCCAATGGAGCAAGGTATAGTAATGTTCCCAGGATCGCGCATCTTTGGTGGGATTATAGCTTTCGAGCTCTACGTCAAAGCCACCGTGGCAAAATTACCAGTGCCTCTCTTCTTGGTCACCATATCCTTTAGAAACTTCGCATATGCGGGCATCTCCTCAACCGCTTCAGTGAACGGAATATGCAATTATTTTAACATAGTCATGAAGCGTTGGTATTGTACCTCATCATTCTTCTTCTTTTTTAGTCTCTTGGGAAAGATGGCAACTGTACTCTCACGATCCCCTGATCTTTTGGCTCTGAGGTGGACAAAATCTCTGGCTCTATCGCTTCTTTTTCTCCTTCTTCTTCTCGAGTCACGCAATCTTAGGATCCAGTGCATGAAGCATTCTGACTAGGCTTCTATTTCTCTCCCACCATAGTCTTTCCACTCCGCAATGTCATGACTTGACATTGCTCTTTACCCCGTACCCCGGGTTGCGTGGGTAGTTCTGTTGAACTCGGCAGGGAACCCTTGCGGTCTGTTCTTGAGTTTTGCTTGCAATCTGGTCCATCTGTAATTCCAGGTTGTGGATGGACATCACCTGGTTTATGGAAGCAAGTTTCATTCTTTTTGATATATTGCTTCAACAAACTTTACAAGGAGGTAAGATTGTGACGGTTGCGAACTGTTGGCTTGACTACTCGTCTGATCGTTATTTTGTGGGAAAAAATCCGGGTGGCCCTTTTTTTTGCGCCACTGAATGGAAATTTTGTTGCTGATTTTTCCACACAAAGTTGAGGTGGTTTCTTCACCCAGGGTTGTAGGTGTTAGAGAATGGATTTTTTTTCACAAAATAAATAGGACTATAGGTTCTACGGGCATTCCTTCATTGGCGTGTCTTCACCGCAAGTAACACACTTTGCAGCAATCTGACTAATTGCATTCACTTGCCCACTATGCGATGTGAGGTTGTTGATTTGTGATTCCCTGTATTAAGTTCATCATTGCAGTCATCTGACTCTGAAGTGATGCGATGGCACCATTATTTGCGTCATTATCCTTTATTCTTAATCTCTGATCGCTCTCTCTCCAGTCCTCATGATTTTTAGAGATGCAATCTAGGAGGTTCTTCGCCTTATCATACGTTTTGTCTAGCAAACCTCCAGCAGCTCGCGCATTGGCAACGGTCTGTGAAGCGTGATTTAATCCATCATAAAAGATCTCCATTTGCAAGCAGTTTTGGTAATTTGTTGTGTGGCAGTCCCTTACCAAGCTCTATAACGCTTGCCCAGGCATCGTTGAATGATTCGTCCATGTCCTGTTCAAAATTGGTTATTAATTTCCTTCTCCTAGCATTCTCAGTTGGTGGGAAATATTTCTTCATAAACTTTCCTACTACTTATTCCTAGGAAGTGATCTCCCTCTGTTCGAGAGAATATGCTCATTTTCGTGCCTGATCACACAGAGAAAATGAAAACAGAGTTAATCGAACTTCTTCGGTAGAGATATTCGGGAACACAAAAGTTTTGTAGATTTCTATGAAGCTCCGGAGGTGGGCATGTGGGTCCTCACCATGCCTTCCTCCGAACTGTCCAGTAGTCTGGATCATCTGCAGCATCACCGGTTTCATTTCGAATCGAGATTCATTAAGGGCAGGCCTCATGATTTCTAGAGAGAAATCATAGAGGTTTGGCGATGCATAGTCTTGAATGGGCCTATTACAATCGTTTGCCAGTAGGATTGGATTCGCCATGACATTGTTTTCATTTGGTGCTCCATTTCCAGGCTGCTCCGCTATATCATCTTTATCTTGTTGTTGTTGTTGGCGGCTATCTCTTAATCTACGTCGAAACGTTGATGCTTGATTTTATGAAGTGAATTATGGATGATATGCAATGGTGAAATGCGTTGAGCACTAAAGTTTCCTCAGTGGAATCCTAGTGTAAATTCCACTAAGTTTCCTAGTAAGTTTAGGGTCGAACTCAGGGACTTGTGAAAACAGGTTGCGTTGGTAATTTTTATGAAAACTTTGCGGTAACCGGATAAATAAATAAATTGTTGGGATTTTGGTTTGCATTATTGAAAAATAAAAAAATGTGGCGGAGTTTGAAAAGAGTTGATAAACGGGAAATGCAATGAGTATGCAGTGAATGGGTTGAGAAAAGTTTTGGCTAACACTTCCTAGGATGCGCTCATGCTATGCAATCATGTAACATGCATACAATAGTAAACCATCTCTCGGTGTGAATGCCACAACTTCTAAGGCTAGAACGCATGCGATATATGCGCTAAGTCTATAGAACCTACACATAAGCCTCTATTCTTATTTATGCGATGACAAAATGACCCACACACAAATAAGGCGACCACATAATATCATTTCCATCTCTAGGATGCATGCGATGCAGGTTGACAAACAGAGCTTATCTCTAAGTCCCTGTCTCTTGTTTATGCAGTTCTAACCTTGCTCTCTCGAGTCTAGATTCTAACCTAGCTCTCTTGAGTCATTAGGTTATTTCTTTAGACTCTCTCTCGAGTAGCTCTAAAGGGTATTTAGCACAGCATAAAACAAGACAATCGCAAGCAATGAACTTTCTAGGTCATGTTAGCTTAGTTCTTCTTAACCATTCGACTAGTTTAGCTACTCATGCGTGTTAAGAGAGTGAACAAATGTAGAAATAAAACTTCCATTGTATAAATATAAAGATGAAGTACAAAATAACAATGCAAGTATAGAATAAAAGGCCTGATAGCAATCTCTTGTTGACCAGGCTTTTACACTGTGTTTCTACTCGTGCTCAAAAGATAATCTCGCTCTCGCGAGAGTCGGCCTGCTCTCTGCTTCTTCGCCTCAAGGTTCTCTCTCGAGTTTCCCTGAGCGATCTCCAGCGTCACCACTCTTCTCTTGCTCCGCCTTAAAACGAAAGAAAAACTATGAACAGACGTATGGACTAAAGTGTGAAATTTCGAACTGCTGAACCCCTTTTCTGAAGGTTGCCTCTGGTATTTATAGAACATCCAAAGTGAACGATGGCTTCTCTCTCATGATTGCACCGATGGGACGACTTTAATTCCTCTGACTGATGCGCCGAATATTTGTCACCGAAAAGCTGAATGTACTTGTTCTCGTTAATCGGCTGTCAACTTAATTCAGACCAACTATTCTAATGCGATGAACGCATGTGAACACAATATCATGAAATTGATGCTTAATGGATGCAATTTAATATGTTTTATTAACGCAAGCTAACATTGTTTAAGAACTTAGCACTATGATAACATGCATTTCTGCCCGTTATCAAACGTCCTCTCAATCTCTGAGTCGTAATTTGCCAGAGATTGAGAGCTGCAAAGAAATCAGAAAAATTACCGTTAGCACACCGAATTGCCAAAGTCCCCGAAAACGGTGCCAAAAACTTGATGTATTATTTTATGTGGTGAAATAATGAAGTGAATTTTTGTGATGGGAATGCGTTGAGCAACAAGCTTTCTTAACAGAATCCGAGTATAATCCCACTGAGTTTCCTGGTAAGTCCAGGGTCGAACTCAGGGACTAGGGAGAATGGTATGCGGTGGTAATTTTTAAGAAGACTTTGCGGTAACCAATAAATCAAAGAGTTGTTTTGGGTTGTTGTTTGTGATATAAAAAATATGCAGCGGATTTGAGAAAAGATTGATTATGCGACAGATACACTGAGTATGCAGAGGAATGGGTTGAGAAGGTCTTTAGCTAGCGTTTCCAGAGAATGTGTTCAAACTATGCGATCATGCTACACTCATGCGATAGCAAATCATTTTCCAATGCAAATGCGGTGTTCCCAGGTCTAGGATGCATGTGATGAATGCGATAATGTCCATAGAATTTATTCCTAAGTCTCTACTTTTTGCCTATGCGATGATACAAGATGCACACAAAGACAAGGTGACTGTACACAATCTTAACCTATCTCTAGGATGCATACGATGCGTTAATAGAAAATAGTGCTTATTCTAAAGCTCCCATCTCTTGGTTATTCGTTCTAATCTGACTCTCCCGAGCCTAGATTCTAGCCTGACTTTTCCAAGCCTAGATTCAGTCCTCAGACTATCCTCCCGAGTATCTCTAATGGACGAATGATACATACATAATATAAAATAATCGCATAGAATGAAGATCCCTAGTTATGCTAGCTAAGTGCTTCTCAACCCATTCAACAGATTTAGCTACTCATGCGTAATAAACAGAACGCGAACAGATATAGAGAAGTAAACTCCATTTCTATAGATAACTTTAAGTACAAAATTACATTGGTAGATAAGGATGGAGAGCCTGGTAGCAATCCCTTGCTTCCCAAGGCTTTTACACTGTTAACTCTATTCTGTTCAAAAGATATTCCTGCTTCTGTAGAAGTTGGCCCTCTCTCTGATCTCGACACTTCTGACAATCTTCCAAGTTCACCGGAATGATCTCTCGGCACAATCTCGCTTCTCTCTCTTCTGCCTTAAGTAAAAGAAAAACTAAGAACAAGGATACTTCTAACTATGGAGAAAATTATCGAACTCGACGAACCCCTTCACTGAAGGTTGCCTTCGGTATTTATAGAGCTTCAGGGTGAAAGGCTTCTTCTCTCTTATGATTACACTGATGGGATGGCATTAATTCTTTGTCTGATGCGCCGAATATTTGTCACTGAAAAGTTGAGTGTACTTGCTACAGTAGTTCGTTAGCGGCTTGTCAACTTAATTCGGAATCGACCGTTATCAGATTTGTGTCCCATCATGATTTATTATGCTTTTCACTCAGATGCGCCCACCAAGTTGCGATGGCTCTATGCAGCAATCCTTCTTGAGCGGATATTTGGGAGCACAAATCACCGCAAAGCCTTGCGGTAATGCTGCGCTCGACCGTTGCTTTCTTGTGATCGCATTTTAACCTTAATGCACATTCTGCATAAAAATACAAAAGTTAACTATTTTCATGCGATGAACGTATGGGATCGCAATGTTATGAACTTAATGCTTTTTGGACGAAGTCTTATATATTTTATCAACGCAAACCTACATTGCAACCTAGCACTGTAATAACGTGCATTTTTGCCCGTTATCATATACTCCAAAGAAACAAAATGAGGATTGTTTTATGATTCTACAAAAACATCAACAAAAGTTGTTGATCAAGCTGGTCCATCAACAACTGTTGTATTTTCGTCACATCCATCCCAAGAGTTGAGGATGCCTCAACGTAATGGGAGGGTTATCCAACAACCTGAATGCTATATGGGTTTAATAGAAACTCAAAACATCATAGAGGATGATGGTTTAGAGGATCCATTAACCTTTATGAAGGCAATGGAAGACGTTGACAAGGAACAGTGGATAAAAGTCATGGACGATGAAATGGAGTCTATGTACTTCAACTCTATCTGGGAACTTGTAGATCAACCGCATGGGGTTACACCTATAGGTTGCAAATGGATCTACAAGAGAAAACGAGACCAAACTGGCAATGTGTAGACCTATAAAGCCAGACTCGTGGCAAAAGGTTTCACTCAAATAGAAGGAGTTGATTATGAAGAAACTTTTTCTCCTGTTGCCATGATAAAATCAATAAGAATACTTCTTTCCATTTCCACATATTATAACTATGGGATATGGCAAATGGATGTCAAGACAACTTTTCTAAATGGCTATCTTGATGAAAGTAGTTTTATGTCTCAACCAGAAGGGTTCATCAAAAAAGGATAGGAATAGAGAGTCTGTAGCTTAATCGATCTATTTATGGATTGAAACAGGCGTTCAGATCCTAAAATATATGGTTTGACGCTCCGATCAAATCTTATGGCTTTGAATAAAATGTTGACGAACCTTGTGTGTACAAGAAGATAATCAACAAAATGGTACGATTCTTAGTTGTTTATGTTAATGATATCTTGCTCATTGGGAATGAGAAAATTTTCCTTGCTGACATAAAGAGATGGTTAGCAACACAGTTCCAAATGAAAGATTTGGGTGATGCTCAGTGTGTTCTAGGAATGCAGATCTTTTGGAACTGAAAGAATAGAACATTAGCACTATCTCTGGCATCTTATATTGACAAGATGTTTTCAAGATATAATATGAAAAATTCTAAGAAAGGTATGTTACCTTTTAGACATGGAATTCATTTGTCGAAGGAACAGTGTCCTAAGACACCTCAAGATGTTGAGGAAATGAAAAGAATTCCATACGCATCTGCAGTAGGGAGTTTGATGTATGCCATGTTGTGTACACGCCCTGATATATGCTTTGTAGTTGGAATTGTTAGCAGGTTCCAATCCAATCTAGGACACAGTCATTGGGCTGCTGTCAAAAAATTCCTCAAATATCTAAGGAGAACGAGAGACTATTTGCTTGTGTATGGACCTAAGGATTTGATCCTTATAGGATACACTGATTCTGATTTCTAGACTGACGTAGATTCCAGGAAATTTACTTCAGGATAAGTTTTCACTCTTAACGGAGGAGCTATAATTTGGAGAAGCATTAAGCAAAGTTGTATCGTTAACTTCACAATGGAAGCGGAATATGTGGCTGCATGTGAAGCTACTAAAGAAGCAATATGGCTATGCAAATTCTTGGCTAATTTGGAAGTAATTCCAGATATGCACCTACCTATCACACTGTAGTGTGACAATAGTGGTGCTGTTGCCAACTTAAAAGAACCCAGGAGTAACAAACATGGAAAACACATTGAAAGAAAGTACCATCTCATCTGGGAGATAGTGTACAGAGGAGATGTGATTGTCACAAAGATTTCCTCTAAAGACAACCTTGCTGATCCATTCACAAAGGGCCTCTCGTCTAAAGTGTTCGAGGGCCACCTAGTTAGACTAGGACTCCGAGTAGTGTAATCTAGGGCTAGTGGGAGAATATCTATGGTAGAGAGATGCCCTAGTTTATTGTATTTTCCCTTTATGTTTCCCAACATTATATTGTATATATTTGTTTTCACTAGAGTTTTAGTTCAAGTGGGAGATTGTTGGTATGTCCTAAAACTCGCAGTTCATGTTAAACATTCTATTTATCAATAATAATAAATTGTTGATTTTGCATTCTATTATGAAAATCCAATAAACATATCCATGGCTATAGTCTAAATATTGTAACTTTATGTAGTGACATAAACAGGATCAAGTTAACATTATATAGCCTAAATGGTCTAATAAGTATATAGATGAAATTGGATATCTCATCCTGGTAACACTATTGGATGCGACCCACTTTGTAGTTATTACAAAGAGTTGTAAAGTGCTACAAACGATGTGATCCATAGATCTTTCATGTTGAGACATGTGAGTTGGGGCATCCTGTGCAATGATTTTGCATATAGACTGGACCACGAAAATAGTTACTTTTCTTTATAATGACCGTTTACTGTTAAAATTGACTATTTAATCTATTAAGTAACCTAGGTTAACTCGATTTTAAACCTGAACTAGCTATGAACTCCTGTTTGTTCGAGATTATCCTTTAATCTGCAAACTGTAAGAGTAGTCCAACAACACTGCTCAATAAGCCTCCCATTTTGGGGATAAGACCGGATGAATAGCTGGAGACATAGCTCAGCAAGATGGAATTCACTCCTACCCAATTTAAGGTTAGTAAATAGGTTGTTCTCTTAAGTACTGATTCTAGATCTTGAACAATCGGGGCCCTGCCTTCTCATGATAGAGAGAGGATTTGATTCATTGGGATTATGAATCATAATTGTTCATTAGAGGGGTCAGTGGGAACCTAAGGAACAAGATATATTCACAGGGGTAAAATGGTTATATTGACCCAACTATGGTTATGAACAACCTGTGAAGGATCGACTTACTAATTATGGTTTTATAAAGTGGATTTAATATATCTACAATGAGGGGAGTACAACTATGGGCTATAGTGGAGTGGCCTATTAGTTAACGAATCGGGGTTAGGTCAGTCTAATGAGTTTAGCCGATTATTCTTGGATCGTTGGAGCTCACGATCTATAGGTCCACGAGGTCCCCCTACTAGCTCGTAAATGGATAAGCTTTAGAGTAACTTGAGAAGTTAATTTGAAACGTTCAAATTAAAATTAAACGGAATAGAAAAATGTATATTTAAATATGATTTAAATATATGTAAATGGATTTGTGTGAAAATTAATTTAATATTTGAAATTAAATTAATTAGAAATTTAAATAGTTATTTATTAATTTTATTAGAAAAATAATTTATGAAATTGATTTTATAAAATTAATAATTTTCAGTTTTTTTTTAAAATCATTTGATTTTTGGAAAAAATTGAAAACTTGAAAATCATGCACAAAAATGGAAAATTAGGTTTTTCATTACATTTCTCTACATGCTCATACAAATCCCATTTTCTCCTCTTCATTTACTCCAAGCATGAGTTAACTCATTGCAACATTCTTCTTTGCATGTTCATTCTGCAATAAATAAAGAAGATTGGAGTGTTTGACGCATGCATTCAAGCATTCAATAGAAATTTTAGAAAAACTTTTGGGTTGAATAAAAAGTTCTGTCGCGCCACATCGTTCAAACCCCGAAATTAGCCCTTAAGGGAGTAATCTATCTATTTAACCCTGTTTGGGGGAGGAAGTTAATTACATCTTCTATAGTCGAGTTTCTCAACTCCCCAATCAGACGAATCTTCAAAGTGGTAGGTTTGAGTTAGCAATCTGGTCACTTGCACCCATTGCAAGGACCGCCCTCAAAGGCAGAAGTTTCCAACTCACTCAGGATTAAGGTCATGTTACCTATGGTCATCCTAGTGAAATGAAGTCTTTGTCATGAACGGCATTATATAACGAGACTAAACATTTTGTGGTCTGATCTTATACAAACTCCTTTGTATATAACATCCCCGCTCGCATGTCTCCACATGATTGATCAGGATCGAACCATCTGTAGCACATCACAATATTTGTAACCATTTACAAAGTAGGTCGTGTCTGTAGCGTCACAAGGATAAGGTTTCCCTCCTATATCTATATACTACAGACCATTAGATTATCACTTAAGGCATAATCCACTTGTATGTCTCCACATACATACTTAAATTACAACGACAACTAGGAATCTTAGTTTGTGGTAAATGCAAATAAAACATCTAATGTTTCATAGACAACAGTGAAGAAAATATCTCATATTATTACATCACAAGCGTTTGTTCATACAGGTGTTTATAAACTATAGAACCCTACGAGAGTTTAGGGCATCAACCCCAACAGACTCATCCAAGAAAGAACTAGAGAAATACAATAATTTCTTTATACATTGACAGAGGACAGGTCATGACGAGCAATCGATGTTAAAAATTTGCCCTTCCTGAAGAGAGCCAGATGAAAAATTTATTGTTTTCCTTTACTGCTTTATAGTTTAACTTCTTGTTTTTCTTTTGTAGGATCTTTCCCCCTGCCCTAAAGAAGAAGAAGATCAATTTAATGCAACCCTCAAACCACCATCCCATATGCAGAAACGTCATCAGGGGAGGTTTTCTGTTCCCTTGACTATTTTATTTTATTGGGCTTAGATTAGAGATACATTAAGGACAATGTATCATTTTAAGTTGGGGTGAGGTATGTTATAACTATTGGGGTCCTTAAGCGCTGTGCTCGGATGATGTTTTTATGCTTGAATTTGCTCGCTTGCTCTCTTGCTTGCTTTGTTATGATGAGTAGGTTATGACGCACCCTTTTTGTGATTAGGTTTGCATGAAACTATGTTTAAAGAGCATGATCATGATTTTTAGCCCGTTTTAAAAAAATTTCTTATCTCTCATGCATCTTTAAATCCCTTGTCCAACAAAATTAGGACTTGCATGCTTAGAGTTGTATTATTGGGCTTATATTTTTGTTGTCACCCCAAAAGACCTAGGTGATACATGTTAAGTGACTGAAAGCTCAACCTAGTAATGAATACTTAAGTTTTTTCCAAACTATTGTTTTGTATTGTAAAAGCCAAGTGTAGAGTATGTAAAAAGCAAGTTTGTAAAAGGCAGAGTGTGTTGTAAAGTAAAAGCAAGTTTTATGTTATTTTTTAAGGGGTTTACTCCTTTTTCTTGGGTTATGATTAACCTGGGGTGGCTATGACACCCGTATTTCCCTCTCAGCTAAAGTACCCCGAGGAATGAGTAAGCTTTGGCACTTTGTTAGGAGACATTGCTCGTAGTTGGATGACTTGTATGACACCTGTGTGGGCAAACCAAAACGAAGGTGACGTGTCTAGATAAGATTTCCTCTTTTGTGTAAAGTAAAGTAAAATAAAATAAAATAAAATAAAAGTTTGGTTTCCTTGAGTGTGCCATTACAAAGTTGAGTCTAGGAAGCTTGGCTCTTGAACTATCGAGCCAGTGTAGGGGGGAAATGAATTGAGAGCACTATAAAACCGTTTCGGGTTTTGCGAGCTTAATTAGTAGGGCTTTTGATTCACTCATGCATGAAAAGTTTAGAATCATTTTTAAATGTGCTTCATTGATTAATTGTAATTAGACTTCATTTTTTATTGCAAATCTCATCCTTATAGACAGTTGAAACTAGAGTAACGACCTTTGTGATGGAGCAAGCATAATTTCTTGTGTGATTGTGTGATTTTACCTTGCTTGAGGTTAATCAAGAATTAAGTTGGGGGTGTTTGATAGAACCAAACATGTGCTATTTTCCTCTTCTTAATTCTATGTCGTTATTATGTTTAATGTGTTTATTTGATTATTTTGTAGGTATTGAGCATTTTGGAGGTAGAATCAATCTTACGAGCTATTCGGGGTTAATTTTGAGTAATTAAGAGCTAATTTGAGCAAACAGACTTCAAAAGAACGTGAACAGACGAAAACACCCCTGGACGAAGCGTTGCAACGCTATAAGGCAGTAACTACCTATTTTGGGCAAAATAGGCTAGCATTGCAACACTACGAATTGAAGACGGAAGCACGGTATAAGGCAGAGTTGCGTAGCGACACTGCGACACTGCTCTATATATAGTTTTCTTCGCTTTAGGTCAGAGGAGGACACCCACCTTCGGCCTCCAGTCGAATTTCCCCCATCTTCTCTCTTCCACTTTGTATTTTGAGTGTTTCTTTAGTAATTTATTGAGTAGATGCCAAATTGTAGCCTCTTCATCTCCATGGGAAGATAAGATTTTGGTTTCTTAACTTAGGGATTCGAAGGAAGTCGATGTAATTTTGTAAGATTTTGATTTTTTGATGTATACGAACTTGTCTATGTGTTTTAATCTGAATTTACATTTATGAATTGCATGATTTTAACTGTTAATTGATGCCTAATGATTTTATTGTGGAATTCTAATGCTTTGTGATTAACTTGTAATATGTGACATATAATTATAAGTTAATCCCAATGAAAGCAATAGGTTAGTTAGGCAAAAAGAACTGCTCCTATCAACCTAGAGAAAAACCATATTGATTGTTTAATTAGACGTTGGAAGTTAAACACTCATCTTAGCGTAATCCCTAGAACTTAATACGATTTATTATTTTGTATGGAGTAGATTTTTTTTTTGTGCATTTTGATTAATTAGATAATTAGGACTATTGATTGAGATTCCAATCAATTGGATTAAGCATAAATAAGAAGTTCAAGTCATAAATTGGTTCAATGATCTAAATTACATTGGGTGAATCCATTCCTCTAAGCTAAGATATCTCGATTAATTCTACTTCTATCTTTACTTTTCTTGTACTTTATTTTATGCAATTTCATTTATCATCCCCCCCCCCCCCCCCTCCCCCATTTATCTCTTTAATAGAAAACGAGCTTTGATGAACTAATCTTTCGCATTTACCTAAGTTTTGACCCTGGACTTACCGCTTGTACTATTAGTTAGTATAAGTAGTTAGTTCAGTGATTTATACATATTATTTGTGTAGCCAAGATTTACGGGCGACGGTAAACTCGACCTTACCACTATTCACGAGAGATTGTCCTTTGATCTGTATGGGTAAAAGTGACCAATTTCCGACTCAATAAGCCTACCATTTTAGGGACAAGACCGTGTGGAGAACCGGGAATATAATTTCACAAGATGGAATTCACTCATTCCAAACTTTAGGGTAAATAGATGAGAGTTCCATTAAGTGGTGTCTCCAGGATTTGAATAAAAGGCCCTACCCTCTCACTGGCCCAAGAGGGGTTTCTATTTAATGGTTGGTCCATAAACAGATCGTTCATTAGAGGAGTACTAATACTTAAGGAGACAAGGGTAACTCAGGGTAAAATTCTTATTTGACCCAGATGGTGTTACAAACACTCGTGAAGTATTAACTTTCTGCCATTGGTCAATATCCAAGGATATAGAAATATATCTGTAGTGAGAAGAATGCAACTGTGGGTCTATAGTGGAGTGTACTCACAGTTAGCAAATATTGATTAACTTGGTTAATGAGTTTAACCAATTAATCTCATATTATTGAAGCTTTTAATCAATAGATCCATTAGGTTTCACTGCTAGCTTATAAAGGGTATTGAGGTAATTAAAATAATTTGAAATGTTCAAATTTACTAAGGAAAAGAATATAATGTATGGTGATACATTATGATATAAAGTTTATATTTTAATTAAGCTTATAATATAAATTTATTTTAAATTTGATTCAAAATTTTATTTATGGGAGAATTAAATATTTGAAGGAGTTCAAATATTAAATTTAATATGAATATAATTCATATTAAAACTATAGGTTAATTGATGCGTATTAGATGCACATTAAAATTATAGGTAATATGAGAGAAAATATAATTGAATATGATTCAATTATAATGTAAATTAAATATGTGATATTTAATTTAATGATGAATTAATTGCAAAGTTAATTAATTATTTAATTAAATTTAATTTAATTAATTGAATTAAAAACTATAGATTATGAGAGAGTATTAGAATATAATTCTAATCCACATTTAATTAAGTATGAGATATTTAATTATTATTAATTAATTTGATAAATTAATAATTATTTGATTTACTTTAATAAATTAAATCTTGCTTTAATTTAATTTTTAAATTAAATGAATTTATTATTATTGGTTAAATAAAATTTAAATAAATTTTTTGTAACAAACTCCCAACAAAGGGACTTATATGGGAGTGGGAGAGATCTTCTCCCAACTTTCTTCTCGCTCTCGTTTTGCATCACAAAAGAAAAAGTGATACGCAAAATTTTCTCTCTTGGCTTCTAGCCTTCAGAGCCATTTTTTTCTTTTTTGGCTTCTGAGATCATTTTCGTGGTGTTCAATTGATTTGCATTAGAGGGATCAAGATTGTAGATCCAATAGTTGGTGAAGCCCAGGATTCTAATTTTTTTTTCATTGCCATTGGGATTTCAACCCAGTTGATAACTCAATGGGAGACCCTATATGGGATTGGGTTTGGACTTGTTTTACTTTGGGCTCAACTTTTCGGCTGAGGCTTAATCCAATCCTTTTTTAATAAATTTTAATTAAATTTGACCCGTTCTATTTTAATACGCCCGGGATAACTTACCTTTGAACCGAATCGCCATGTGACATCATTTGATCGGACGAGCTAACATACCTGATGGAATAATACCGAGGCAAGTGGCATTATTTGATTTGCCAACTTTCATGTTCTCAAATTTAAATTTAAGTCGCATGTAGATTTATAATTGCTCTCAAACTTATCAGTAATAAATTTAAATTAATGATATGACAATCTTTGATTGACCAAAATTTCTTAGTCAATAGTAGTTTTTAGAAAGTATTTTTTATTTTTAGAAATTGACTAAGAATTCAAATGCCTACATAAGAAATATGAAAACCTTAGGTTAGAAATGGTGAGAAACAACATAATTTGCAAAAACTAAAAACAAAAATTCAATGCTCCATTTAATAACCATTTCGTTTTTTGCTTTAAGCTTTTTGGATATTAGACTTATTCACTCACAATTTCTTACCCATGATTTACATATTTCCTATATATACACATTTGACTTCTTAGCCAATTTCTGAAAACAAAAATAAGTTCTTGAAAACTACATTTTAGTTATCAAAATTTGGTTTTGATTTTGAAAACACCCTTAAAATCTATCTAACAAAAGATATAAATCAACATATCAATTAATTTTCAAAAACCAAAACCAAATGGTTATCGAACGAGGCCTAATTTTTAACCTTTTTTATTTTTGTTTCTAAAAATTAGTCCTATAAACCCCAGTCCTATCCACTGATTTCTATGTTTTATTACCTTTTAGGAGTGTTTTCAAAATCAAAATCAAAACTTAAAAACTAAAAATAAAAAAAAAAGTAGTTTCAAAACTTGTTTTTGTCTTTGAAAATTGTTTATATGAAAAATATGAAAACCATGAGAGTAAGAAATTGAGAGAAAAAAAATACAAATTTCAAAAACCATAAACAACAAGCCACCGAACGTGAACCGAAATGATTTTCAAACAGACCTTTAGTTTTCAAAGTTTGGTTTCGGTTTTTTAGAGCATCAGTGACATCTAAACCAAATGTGAAACAAGTTGGCTGGGTGGCATATAATTACTAAAAGAAAAATGATCCCAAAAAATCGTTTTCATTTTAGAAATATCACCAGGTGTCAACAACAATCAATTTCTGACCCTTCATTCTTCCAAGGGTGCAACTCTCTTCGTTCTCGACACTTCATATGAAAGGTAGAGAAGAATTTAGGTCCCATATTTGATAACGATTTCCATTATTTATAAGATTTTATTTTCTAAAAACCACGTTTGCTTTTCAATAACTTTTTTTTTTTAGTATTTTCTTGGTAGACACCTAAGGTGTGCTCATAATATATTTTAAGTATTTAATTTAAAAAATAAGTCATTATGAAAAAAATTGGAGTATTTGACAACCATTAAAAATAGATTTTCAAGTATATTTTGATAAATTTTTATTAAAATTATTTAAATAAAAATTAGTTTTTTCGAATTTTTTTCTTAAGTCAATCCAAACGGGTCCTTACAAAATTAACAAAATTAGCAGTAATTACACTATCATTTGGAAAAATAGCAAAAGGCGGAATCCTTTTAAATTATAGCAAAACGCATTAATGTCACGTGAGTCTAATTTTCTGATATCTTAAACCCAACAAAAAAAGAAACTTGCAATGTCGAAAATAACCTTTTTTTTTTCTTCTTAATTTAGAGTTTTTAGTACATGACCCATGTGATATATTTAATATAATTGATATACTTCATATTTGCACTTTTAAAAAAAACATATATACTTTTTAGTTTTAGACTTTTTTATTTTCATTTTCAAATTTCTCTTAGATACTTAAATAACATAGCAACAAGACGTAGGTGGAATGAGTGTAACTTTAATTTTTTTTTTTTTTTTAAAAAAAGAATGAAAGAAAAAACAATTGTTATGGAAGTAAGCTTTAATTAAAATTTATTTTGATGGAGGTGGCAAGATCCAAGGCCTACAATCGAGCTCACACCAAGAAAATTAGGAATGGGAGAATGTGCGTTCCAAAAAGAAAAAGTCAAACTTTCGAGATGTGGATTGACAAATCGAATTCAAGAAATTATACTAAATAGGAGTTAACCAAGTTAAGTTCGGCACGGATGCTTTGAAACTTTGACGCCACAATCACCCCGACATGTCGGCGTTACACGTAAGGGCGGAGCCATGTAGGGTTAGGGGCACGTGCCCCTCAAATTATCGATTTTTGTATTTTAGTATAGTTTTTAAAATATTAATTATAAAATGCATTTTTGTTAACAAGTGTTCATATTGGTTCAATGGCAGACGTGCCTATTTTAATGCGTGGGTTCCTAAACCCTAAATAAAAATATAACACTTTTTCTAATTCTAAATATAAAATTAAAATATAAAGTAGGTTTTAGTCTTTTAGATTCCAATTACAAATCAGTCACTCTATTTCTAAAAAAATTAAAAAATAAGTGCAGTTCTTTTATCTTTTATGGAAGTTTTATCTTCAAAATTTAGAGAGGTATTTAATCTCAATTCTCAACAACATTCTCTTAAATCAGTAATGTTTATCATCTTAAAATTTTTAGTTTATATATTTTTAAATCTATGCAATAGTTTTTAATACTTTTATTGGGAATACTTTTGTAGAGCTAGCTCTAAGATAATATGGAGAGATATTTTTATTGTGTCGTTAATTTTTATATTCAACATTACGCTCTACGTTTGTTTCTATGTGACTTTTACATTCACGATACTTGTATAGGTTTTTTAAAATTAATTTCAAAATTCAAGCTAGAGGATTATTTGTTATCAAATATCACTCATTTGAATATATGAACTCGGCAAGTTATAAAAATTTCTAAGACTTTAAGTTTTTATACTTTTTAATCTATATAATATTCTTACTATTAATACTTTTGTAAAGTTAATTCAAAATTAATATGCAAAGATATTATAAAAGAATAACAACAATAGAGACGGTAGAGCCATCATCTTCAAAGAAGAAAAACATTTTGGATTTTGATTGATCTTATACAAAAATCAATAAGAATTAATCGCAGATCTTGGCCTAAGAACCAAAATTTATGATTATAAATATTATATTCGAGATCAAGTTTGTAGAGCATATTTACTAAAAGGTCCTTGTTAGCCTCGAAAACATACTTTTCCACTTTAAGAAATTTGGTACAAAGTCAAGACGATTTAATCCAGTTTGGTGTAGTGAATATTCTAATTAGTTAAAATATAACATTTCAAAGGATGGTGCATTTTATTTATGTTGTTGTTTATTCAAACTAGAAGTAAGTGATGAATCAGGAAGTGACTATTTTGTTAGTGGAGAATTTTCTAATTGGAAGAAAAAAGAGAAACTGCATATTCATATTGGTGGTCAAAATAGTACATACAATAAGGCTTTGGGTAAATGTGAGGCTCTTTTGAAACAAAAATAATATAGTGAGACTTTATTAAATAAGATGTTTGAACAAGCACGAGTTGAGTATGGAACTCAATTAGGTGCATCGGTTGATTGTATTCGTTTTTTATTACAACAAGGATTTGGATTCTGTAGACATGATAAGACAATGATTCGAAAAAGCAGGGTAATTTTCTTGAACTTTTATGATGCCTATGCAACCATAATAAAGATATTGACTTTGAAAAATGTCTCAGATAATTTGAAATTGAATTCACCCGATATTCAAAAGGATATAGTTCATTCCATTGCAGTAGAAGTTGTTTATATGGTTATAAAAGATATGAGTGACAAAAAATTTTCTATCTTGATAGACCAGTCAAAAGATGTATATCTTCAAAATAGTAGATGTCAGTTGTATTCTGAAATGCAGATAAAGGAAATCTTATTAAACGATTTTTTGGAATCATACATGTCAATGATACAACTTCTCTATCACTTAAGAAAGCTATAGATGATTTTTTTTTTCTTAGCATAGATTAAGCAACGTTAGTTTAGAGGACAAGGATATGATGGAATAAGTAATATGAAAGGTCAGTTCAATGGATTAAAAACACTTATTTTGAAAGAAAATGAATGTGCTTTTTACATCCATTTTTTTTCTCACCAGCTTCAATTAGCTCTTTTGGCTACTGCAAAAATTCATGTGGAAATTGCTGGTCTATTTTTTATTATGACAAATGTGGTGAATGTAATTGGTGCACCAACAAAATGTCAAAATATTCTACGAGAGAAGCATAAAAGATAACTTTTTAAAGCTTTAAATAATGGTAAAATATCAAGTGGTCAAGGATTAAATCAGGAAGCAATAATTAAATGACCAGGAGATACTCAAGGAGGATCACATTATTGCACTTTAACAAGTTTTATTACAATGTTCTCTTTAGTATTTGATGTAATCGACACAATTGTGCAAGTTGGATCAAATTCATAATAAAAATATAGAGCAATGATTCTAATAAGTTCGATCCTATCTTTTGACTTTGTTTTTCATATACATTTTATGAAACTTATTTTGGGAATTACAAATGACTTGTCCCAAGCATTATAAATGAAAGATCAAGATATTGTAAATGCAATGAATTTAGCCACAATTTGTAAAGAAAGACTGCAGGAAACAAGAGAGTCTGATTGGGATTCGTTGTTAAGTATGGTTTCTGATTTCTGTCATAGTCATGATATGGAAGTTCTCAAGATGGGTGACATATTTCTAATTTGAGGATGACAAAGACTAAAATCTCAACAAGTTACAAATTTACATCATTATCATGTTGAAGTTTTATATGTCGCAATTGATATGCGACTTCAAGAGTTGAATAATTGTTTTACTAAACCAAATATTGAGTTGCTTCTTTGTGTGGCATTTCTAAATCCAAGTATTTCATTTGTTTCTTTTGATAGAAAAAAACTTAGTCAACTTGCTTAATTTTACCCAAGAGACTTTTCAGCTATTGAACTCTCTATGCTTGAGGATGAACTTCAAAATCACGTTGTTAATATGCATTCAAATATTCAGTTGTTGAGCTAAAAAGCATATGTGATCTTGCAGTAAAAATGGTCCTGGCAAATAAAAACAAAGTCTATCCATTAGTTTACAGGTGACTCATATTGACATTAATTTTACTTATTGCCACAGCTATTATAGAGAGAACATTTTTTGCGATGCATGTTGTGAAGACTTGATTGCGTAATCGAATGGGAGATCAATAGATGAATGATTGTCTTATAGCCAACATTGAAAAGAATTTACTTGATAAGCTAAATATTGAAGTTATCATGGATCGATTTCAAAACATGAAAACTCGTAGAGGAAAATTGTAATTTGATAAGTTAATTTATGAAGCTATGGATACTTTTATTACATTTATATATATATATATATATATATATATATATATGTATGTATATATCTTTGTTAGACTTGTACATATAGTGCCCTTCTATATAAAATTTTTGGCTACGCCACTGGCTTATATGTAACTTCAAGTTATTATCAAAGGAAGGACCTTATAAATAGCCCCATTTCGACAACCCCAAGAGGAAGAAGAAGTAAATAACTCCAAGTAAGAAACTCTTACCCTTTTTCTATGCTTAGTTGAGCTAATTACTCCCTATATTAACTTAAGCATTACAATGTACTTAGCTCAGCATCACACCGGTGCGAGTACCGTCACACAAGCAAACAATGGAAGAATTGGATCACTTTGTTTTTAATTGAAGTGAAACATAGATTAAAGGGGTTAAGCAAACAACTACCTCAAAAGTTTTTTTTATCTCCTAAAGGTCCTATTTATAATGACCTAAATAGGAAAATCCTAGTAATATATTCATATTTTAATATTTAATATTAAAATAAATATATAACATTATTTGAATCAAATTCAAATATTATTATTCTCCTTATATATAATTTTAATTTGAATGTTATTCAATATATATGTATGTATAATTTTATGTAATGTATCTTAATACATTTGCAATTTTATTTGATATTGACAACTTGTAGAAATACAAGTTGTTGTAGCTTAAAATTGGAATAATTGATTAATGTCGCAAATCGCAAGATTTTACTATATATTTTCGTATTTTTCTTTAGTAAAAGAAGAAATTCGCATGTTATTTAAATCCGTAAGAAAATTAAATTAGGTAAAATGAGCAAGCACATGTCTTTGTTCCATCTAAAGTTAATTTTTCCTGTTTTAGGCTAGTTTTACAAGTTTTTATGGAGGTTTCCAACTATTTTGTGGGAAACTGTCGTGATATGCCAACATCCCTAAAACTATGCGACCACATAAAAACCCTAATTTTTCATTTCGTGCCTAGGGATTTGTGGTTGCTTCTTTTTCAATCCACAACCATTTTTTAACACCAAAGCTGATTGACAAGCTTTCAGAACATGATTTGCAACCTCTTCTCAACCACCTTGGCTTATATAAAGAAGTGAAAGCCAAATTCTTCAAGAATCCATGAAATCAATCCATCCTTAGTAGAATTCTCACCAAATTCATTCAGCAAAGAGTTCCTCTGAAGAACCCAAGTTCTAGGTCATCCCTATCCCATGGATGTGTATGGAGAGAGGATTCACTATTGAAAAAGGTCGAATCCGACCAGTGATCTTTAGGGAATGAGATTTTACTTCATGGGGTCTTATACTTGTACATTTCCAATATTCATTTAGTACTTTCTTTTCATTTCTTTTCTTCATTTTCTAGTTTTGAGAACTGACATTGTAATTCATGGCCTTGGAATTAATGATATTCATTCATTTCTAGTTATGGGTTAAATCTCTGAGGGATCAGTTATGTAGATTCTCTGACACCTTATAGCTTGAGTTTATGCTAATTCATTATGTCAACGTGATCTTTATCTTTCCTTCGTTGAGTTTAATATATCTTGTTAAGTTGAATTAGCCACTTAATTCTAGTGAAGTCTTAATATTGAAAAAATTAAGATAAAAACTAATTTTACAAAGGAATATGGGGACTACGGGTGCGTTTGGAATTGATTTTTTTATCATTAAAAGTGATTTTTTTTTAAAAAAAAAAAAAAAAAAAACCTTAACCAATTTTTGTGTTTGATAAAATATATTGTTAGTAGATCTCTTAATATCACTTTTGAAACACATGTTGATTTCTTAACATCTTTGAAATATGTTTTTTCTCTAGCTTTTAGATTTCCATTAGAATCAAATGTCAATTTTAGTAGTTTTTTCAATTTTCAATTGTAAATTTTATTTTTCAAAATTAAGATTTATTAAATCATACCGTATTGATTCTAAGAAAATCAAAGTTATTTCCCTTGATATTTAATGATTAATCGACACGAAATACAAAACCGTTATTTAAAACAAAAACTATAAATCATAAAAGAAAATGTAAATTTTAATAGATCTATTATAGTTATTATATCTAAAACACATTAATTTGGTATTTTATCAAACATTATGACCAACTTATTCAGGTCTAAAGCTGAAATTTACCAAACTCTAATTTACATCCTATTACAACAACTTTTCCTAAAAACACAGTTAGCAAAAATTATTTTAAAACACAGCAATTTCAAACTAGGTCTAAAAGACTATAGATAAGATTGTCATGTATCCTCATCTCAAGAAAAAATCTAACTTTTCTTTGCTATTTTGCAAAGGATAGTTAGCGCATGAGAAAAAGTCCCTAATTTTTTTTTTCTTTCTTAGCCAAATGTTGAGATAGAAAGGGACATTTGGTCGTAGAAGACAAGAACTATATCGAAAGTGTTGGGAGCAAAGAGAGTACTTGAGCGCATAAGTTAATCTAGAAGAAACAATTTCCAATGAATCCATTTGGGGATGACCCTCGTATTCCTCCTAGAGACGGTGTGCAATAGAATGGTGATCAATGTTGTTGGGCTGATCGCTCCTCACAAGTTTCAAATACTCAAGATCAATACTTGAAAGATGAAGAAATTGTTCAGAATTATTCTACCAAATTCTCGATACTCGGAACTCGGTGCTCGACTACTTCCTACTCAATCCTTGATGAGAATTTCCTTATTCGTTTGACGAGTCTCTGTTAAATCGTCGATGCAACTCGATAACAAAAAACCTAATACTCGATCGTACTCGACGGTTCTTGAACGATACTCGGTGCGACTCGAAGGTGAAAACGATGTACTCAAAGCTACACGATAAGGAAGAATCGATAGATGATTAACTCGATAATCTAATTACTCGATGTGATTTGAAAGAAAATTGAATGGCGCGCGATTTGTAGTAAAGAAACACTCGAATGAACAAGAAAGATAAGGGAAGAAGAAGAAGACACAGTGTTTACATAGTTAAGCAAGATCGTCTATGTCCACAGGAAGATCTGAATTCTTTTTACTGATAAAGATTGCGTATAGATTTTTGTTATTTACAGAAACTAAGAAAATGATGATAACTCTGTGATTTGAATTTAAAATCAGTGGTATTTACAAGATATACCAGTTGACCGTTATACAAAATTAGTTACAAACAAACAAAATCTGAGGTATTTGAATCCAAACTTCTTCAAATGCCAACCATCTCCACTAGCTGCACAACCACAACCACAAAAATCCTATCTTTGCAGTAAAAGATAGAGATAGAGCAATTATAGACTTCACAACCTTGATGTTCCAGACTTTAGATACTAAAATTCCTTACCCACCTATAGGCGGACCCATATTCAAGGTGAAGCCTTCATATTCTAAAATTTGAATTTATTTGGCTAATTTGTAGGATTACTACACGAAGATCCCCATAAACATCTTAAGCAATTCATGAGGTTTTGTAGTTCATTTAAAGTGAATGGAGCACCAGTAGAAACTCTAACCAGTTGGCTTATTCGTTTGAGCTAGGCAAAATCACTATATGGAAGGAGGTGAAAAAGTTTATGCAAAAATACTTCCTTCCCACGGTGAACACAAAAATAAGAAGAGAGATTATTGCTTTCTGAGCAGGGAGAGACTGAATCCTTAAGTGACGCATGGGTTAGATTTAATCGGCTAGTGTGGAAGTGCCCACACATGATTACCTGATCGAGTTCAAATGAAGATCTTTTGTGAAGGATTAATGCTTAGTTTGAGTTGGTTATAGCTTTTAAAATAATTATTGATAGTTGTGTGCTTTTAAAAGAATCAGTTGGGAGAAAAAGTAAAATAGTGTTTGGTAAATTTTAATCTTAAACTAGAAAAAACTATCTATGGCGTTTGGTAAATTAATACTAAATTTGTGTAATTTAGTTATATGAACCAAAGTAGATCATCATTTCGATTACTTTTTACATTGATATTTAATTTATAATTTATTATAATATAATTATTTGAAAATATATGCTATTTGAATTGCAATTAATTTTGTTTAATCTAAATTGTTTGATAAAAGTTCTTTTCAATAATTGTAATAAGAAATGGAACCAATTTGTATTGTATAGGGTAGCACGTTTAGGGATAATAATAGAGTGTATAACAACATTTTCAAAGATTGCAAATATAGCAAAATCTATCTGTGATGGACTTTATCATTGATAGACTTCTATCAATGATATTGTCTGTCATGATAGACCCTCATTACCGATATGGTTTATCACTGATAGACGTTTGAAGTAAAATCTAAATTTTATTATATCTGCTGATTTTTTTGTATTGTGATATATCTACAAATACTTTGGGTTTGATTGCTATATCTGCAACCGTCCCATTAAAATTTGAAATAGATGTGAGAAAATAAGTTAATATGGAATGACTAATTTAAGATTGATAAATGGTTAGGGAAGGTACCAGAGTTTTAACAAAGCTAAAACCTAAAAGTTGTATCTATAAGTTTTTGCATTTTAGGACAAATTAAAAAGTGAATATGGGTAAATTAATAATTTTTTTTAACCAAACATCCTAGATAGTTAAGATTTTCATATAATCGTTTTATACTATTGCAAAAGCAATCTCAAACATGACGTACATAGAGCAGACTAATCTTTCGTGCAAAGGGTGATGGTAACAAATTTACTTAAAACAATGGAGCGTTAGCCAGTGGAGTCAACCAGTTGAAAACAATCAACCAGGTAGCAAAAACAGGGTATGTAGGATGAGGCGAACAACACATGCTTGAAATGTGCCCATACAATCTGTAATCTGTATGCTTTGTAAGAAACAATCCATTTGGTAATACCGATAATCATGGTTGGCAGAATCACTCAAAATTTGGATGGGGTGGCAACCAACACAGCTGGTGGACATCAGAAGGTAAGTCAGTCTAGCCCTCATGGATTTCGCAAAAATAATAAAAGTTCTCAAAATATGTAAGATAGGCATCAAATTGCATCTAGCTCCACAACGCTCTTCGAATTATTGTTGATAATATACATAAAGAAGAACGATGTGTTGATTCAAGGTCAAGCATCATCTAACAGAAACTTCGAAATTCAAGTAGAACAAATTGTAAGAGAGTTGAATAGACCGCATGGGTTGCTTTCGAAGACCACAAAAATACAACGATATAATGAGATATTGTGATTAACAAAGTGTGATCCTTCATCACTTATGATGGCACGGGAAGTGCCAAAACAAGTGAAAATATTTCTCTTGAGGAATTGGGAGACTACCGCCGCATCACTTGCGGCACATGCTATTGCCTCTACCCACTTAGAGACATAATCGACAACCAATAAAATATAGTGCTTGCCATGCGAAGGAGGGAATGGCCCCATCAAATCAATTCCCCATACGTCGAATAATTCCAGCTCCAAGATAGTGTTCATTGGCATTGCTTTCTTCCATGAAATGTTGCTTGTGCGTTGACACTGATTTCTCTAAATCTTCAAGGTCCTTTTATAGCTATACAAATGCTTTTGTTGCTTTACAAGCGAAAATATTTAATTGTAAACATTTGATAGTCATACAAATGCTTTTGTTGCTTCATGAGCTAAAACTTTAACTTGTATACTATTTTCCACCACTTAACACAAATTTCTCTAAATTTTTGTAAAGATTATTGTATCTTGTAAAAGATCAAAACTTTTACACCATATAGAAAGACTCCTATGACGGCTTAGTGAGCCAAACCTTGCTTCAAACATCTTCTCCAGCTTTCAAGTTATAATAACTGAGTTTGTGGCCTGAATGGAGGCAATGAAGAATAACTTTTGGTGTTAGCACGAGGAAAAGAAGGCCATCAGACCTAGCACTGGTGTATGACCCGAACATAGGAAAGGCCGGCCAGGACCTAGAGCCTACCCTATCCTAGAAGTCACACAAGTTGGTGTCAGATCGACTGTAGTTGGGCCCATCCCCCACCAACACCAGTCACCTTGGAGTGACCAACTTGTAGGACTACCAAAGCAACGAAGTTGTAGACCGACACAATTAGCAGAAAATTCTACAACTATTAAAAAAAGAACTGAAGATGAGAAATGAAGTTGCAGGCAGTTGAATGTTGTCGTCTTCTTTCTGTTATGTTTGTTATAACCACCAGAGCTTCTTCGTTGACAATAAGTGCCTGTATAAAAAGAAAACAAATGAGAGAAGAGAATGAGAGAGAGAGCAAGGCATTCAATCTGTAAGAAGTTTAAAGAAGTAATAAAAGAGACCCTCCCGATTTTCGCAGTAGACGTAGACCTTTGACCAAACCACTTAAATACTTGTGTTCTTTCTTTCTTTTTCTACGATCGTTTAGGTTTTACTTAAGCATTGTGTATACGATCGTTTAGTTCTTATCACATCTTCAACACGATCGTTTAGCTCCACGTTGCATCGCCTATACGATTGTCTAGCTCCTCAACTGCCGTCGATAAGATCGTTTAGTTCCTCACAACTATCATCTACACGATCGTCTAATGCTTCTTAATACCATTTACATAATTGAACTATCGTCTAGTTCTTTGAAGCTTCGTCTACACGATTGAGCTGCCATCAGGTAAACGGTTGAAGAGTTTTGAAGCCTTGAAGCGTACAGTCTTCCCTGAGTCTTGAAGT
Source organism: Benincasa hispida (assembly GCF_009727055.1). Lineage (NCBI taxonomy): Eukaryota > Viridiplantae > Streptophyta > Magnoliopsida > Cucurbitales > Cucurbitaceae > Benincasa > Benincasa hispida. The sequence goes on from NC_052358.1 coordinate 23,676,253, forward strand.
GAACTGGACCATTAATGCTGAGTTATTTTGACCTGCAAACAAATAGATCATAGTTATCTGGGGCAACAACAACCATGATCATCCACTAGCTCAATTAGCAAATCAACTGATTAGATGTAGAAAAGGGGTCTTCGGCTACGAAAGGCTTAAGTTAGAGAAGTCAATGCTCGAATAGTCAAAAAGGGCAACACACCCCTAGCATGCTTGGAGCTTGTTAAATAATTACTAAAAAAAGAAATCACTCCATTCACGAATGATATCATGATGGAGGAGCTCCTGGAATGGTTCAAGCTCCCCATGATCAAAGAGTACGACAACACTATTGATTCGATCAAGCATGTTGAGACGTATTAGCTGACCATGGAGTTTCATGGGGTACCGAAGGCCATCCCCTACCATGATTTCTATGTGCACTCTACATGTCCAACTCAAGAATGGTACAAAAAACTGTTTGTTGGAGCGTTTAGATCTTTCTGGGAGCTTGCCCATGCCTTCATCAATCAATTCATCAAGGACCATAGGACTCTTTACCTTTCCACCAACTTGTTTACAGTATGATATCGGCCTGGAGAAGTCTTGCCAACAATATTGCTTGCTTCAATGTGATAACTTATGATAACAAATTATATAGGCACTTGAAATTGGTTAGTGTTAACCTCAATGCATTAGAAAAATTCAAAGTTATAGGACATTCTTCTAAAAATTCTATATAAAGCATATGCTAGCACAATATGTTCTTTAATGCATTTTATTTCATAAAATCCTTTTAAATTCATATGAAATTGTTCTTGCTCTAAAGATTGATGCATCAGAAAAATCAATGTTTGATGCATCTAGAAATTAATGGTTGACGCCCAAATGCATCAAGATTGACCTACCAATGCATCATGAGAACTCATTGCTATTACATGGTGGGATATTTTGGGGACGTACTCAATGCACATGGTAGCCAAAAGTACATGGGACCACTGATCACAGCACAACCGCCTGCAACATCTATTGCACCCGCCTGCAATGTCTACTGTACTTGTCTGCAACAATTGCCATAAAGTCTTTTATCCCTTTCTGAGTGTGTGAATCAATTTTATTAACTAAAATGTACTTTATGTAAACCCTCGATCATTCATACATACAAAAGGAGGGGTAAAAGGGGAATTTCTCCTAGGATAGTTGAGGATGATCATAACTGTTTGGATGAGTGAATCATAGGAGGAGGGGACCATGAGGCTATGCTATATAACGGAATGGAGGGAGGCATAGAAGGGAGGAAATCATTTATAGGTGAAGCATCTGAAGCTGAAGGAGAGAAAGCTAGCCCTCTCGAAATGGTTGGTGTTGTTGGGTTCTTCTTTTCTTTTGTTGAATCTTTGTTCTGATTTCTTTCTTTTGTTAGTGGCTGGGTTATTCAGGTTTTCTTGTGCTAACATTCACCTAGGATATAAATGATACTCGATAAGGGTGAATATCCTATTTTTCTGGTGCACATTATTGTTTCTTGTATTCTTTACATTGGTTAGAGGGACTGAAACCTAACAAATTGGTATCAAAGCTGTTATAATCCTGGGGTGAACAAGGCAAATGGCACAGAAACAGATCGAGAAAGGGTCGAAGCCATGGAGAAGGAGATTTCAGCTATGGAAGACCTACTCTTGGGTCTATGTAAGAGTGTGGAAAAACTCTTCGAGGAAATAAGGGAAAACAGCTCGATAGGATAGAAGAATCAAGACTTTCCAAAGGATCACGAAACAAAAACAAGGGAAAGATGGAGGAAGCCGAGTCTACCCATCAGGTGGGGGTTGGAGGCACTGATAAAAGTAAATATAAGCGACTGGAAATGTCAGTCTTCAATAATGAGAATCCAAAATCTTGGGTATATCGTGTCAAGCGTTATTTCGAGATCCATGAACTCAGTGGCCATGAGAAGGTGAAGTTGGTTGTCATGAGTTTCGTGCCAGACGAAGTGGATTGGTTCAGGTGGAGCCATAACCGGAGACCTATTAGAAAGTGGAAGGAGCTCAAACAGACGATGTTCGAGTATTACCGACCCTCAACGAAGGGGAGCCTCGAAGCTCAATTGCTGAGGATTAAGCAAGATGGCAGTTACATGGATTATCTGAAGAAATTTGTGACATACTTGGTCTGTTGCGATTGGTGTCCTAATTCTCCTTGTGTCTCGTAATTCGTAATCTATACAGATTTTTATGAATAAAAAGAGTTATTTTATTTGGAATTTACGCATATCCAATAAATAAAGCTCCATGGATATTGTATTTAAACTTAAGCATGTATATGAGATATACAAGTGGATCGTGCCTTAAGTGATAACCTAAATAGGTCTATAGTATAAGGATTAAGGAGGGATTCCTGATCCTGGTGACACTATGGATACGACCCGTTTTGTAGAGATTTGTAAGTGTTGTGAACTACTACAAATGGTAGATCCTAACCATTCATGTGGAGACATGCGAGCGGGGGTGTCCTATATAAAGAGTTTGTATAAGACGAGAACACGAGATGATTCGTCTCTGTATATAACGTCGTTGATATTGGAGACTTACATCTCATCTAAACGACCATAAGTGACATGACCTCAATCCTGAGTGTTTTGGAAACTTCTGCCTTTGAGGGTGGTTCTTTGATTGATATGAGTGAGAATGGTCAGATTGCCAACTCAACCCCTACCTTTTTGGAGACTTATCTGATTTTAGAGCTAGGAACTCAGTTACACAAGATGGAATTCACTCCTTCCCTGAAGTAGGGGTAAGTAGATAGATTTCTCCCTTAAAGGCTAATTTTGTGGCTTGAACATAGTGGCCACAGCGTCTCTTGGGAAAAGAGGACTCAGTCATAGTAAAACTATGACTTATAATCATTAGAGGAATCAATGGTACTTAAGGAGTTAGATGTAACTACAGAATATAACGGTTATTGGCCCAGCTGTATTTACAAGCGATTTGTGAAGGGTTATCGCACTGTTGATTGGTTGATATGGACACATAATATATCTTTAGTAAGAAGAGTTCAGTTTTCGGTCTTTAGTGGAGTGCCCAGCAGTTAACGAATGGTGGATCCCGTGATTAAATAGTTTAGTCAGTTATTCACGTACGGTTAGAGCTTCGAGCTACAGGTCCATAAGGTCCCTTTGGTAGCTCAATGGATTCAAGTTGAGAATCAGTTCTTGGTGTTGATTTCAAATTTTCAAATTGACAAGAAATAATTCGATTATATATGATATGATCGATGTGAAGTATGAGATACATCAAGCGGAGGAATAATGTAAATGTGATTTACATTAAGTACCATGAAATAGAAAAAGAACTATAGTTTATATTTTTCATGAGATGAAATATTAAAACTATAGGTTATAAATATAGTATGGTAAGTTAGTTATCATATATATTTATAATAATATTAATTATTGGATAATTATCTCTTTTTCTCTAATAACCAATTGAGTGGGAGGTTATTGGTGGTTTCATAGTAACCGTGAGGTAAAAGAAAAAATATTTTCCTAAATTTAGTGGTGGTGAGAGTTTCTATTCTCGACAAGTTCTCACGGAAAGGCTGTCAAGTGAATTAGATTTACTAAACAACAGCTGAAGAAAGACTAAATGATCGTGTTGTGACACTACACGATAGTTCACTCAACTGGCCTTTAGCTAAACGATCGTGGAGCTTTTGCTAAATGATTGCATAGCATTTGTTAAACGATTGGGCATCATCTATATGATAGACCTCTGTCATCTCCCACTTACTCAATCGTTTACACAATTGTTCTTCCTTCAGTCTCTTTCTCTAACCAAGTCCACACAGAGCCCATATTTTTGGATTCTCACATTCAGAATACCAAGGTAGCCATTGTAATGGTGTCGTACTCAACTCGAAAAGGTTCAAGGTTTTGTGGAGGTCGTTCGTTGAGTTTGCGGTGTTCGTGTGGTGGTCGCTGTGATCGGGCTATGTTACGGTCGAAGTGTTCAAGCATTCGTGATTGTTGTGTTGCTAGTTGAACGATCGTTCGTGATCAAGGGAGATTAAAGATGAGTCTTCAAAGATATGTATAATTCTATCCCTTGATCGTATGTAAAGCATGCTATAATTTCGTTTTATGCATAGCTTGTATATTTTCATTTCCTGATTGTAATTGTTCATGTTCAAATATTACTGGAATTTCGAATGATCATTCCGCTGCTTATGGAAATCCTCATGTCCGATTTCCTTCACGACCCCACTACCAGAGATGGCAGAAGAGGTTCTAGTTGACACGTTATTGAATGGATTGGACTCGACGATACGTGCAAAGGTCATTAGTAGACACCCTGTGGACTTAGATGCCAATATGCGCGAGGCCCAACTGATTAGTGATCCTAACTTGGCGCTTAAGTTAGCTCTGTCCAAGCTGGGGATTGGTGGGCTGGGAAAGAAAGAGGCCGAAATCAGAAAAAAAAAATTAGTAGCCATCCACGAAATTCAATGTGATGGCTATTGAGTTGGGGGCTACCAAACAAGTTATTACTCCCATAAAAGGGAACGCTACGAAGAAAGAACCCCCGATCATACAACTGTCGGACATCGAGTATCGAGAATGGTTGACGAAGGGACTTTGTTTTCGTTGTAACGAGAAATACTCGATCGGTCATTGTTGCAAATTAAGAGAGAATCGTGAGTTGATGTTATTCATTACCACAGAAGATGAGGCAATGGATCAACAGAGGAAGAATAGGTAAAAGAAGCACCATAACTTAACACGATCGAAGTGGTAGATGATGCTAAGGTTTCCCTGCGTTCTATGATGGGGTTTTCGAAACGAGGAACAATGAAGGTGAGGGGAAACATTGGGGGAAGAGAGGAAATCATTCTTATGGACTGTGGAGCGACACATAATTTCATTCATCAGAGACTGATCAACGAGTTGAAGCTTGCAATAAGGTTCACTCGAAATTATGGCGTGGTGATAGGCAATGGGGAAGCACTTTAGGGCAAGAGAATATGTAAATCTATTACTTGAATATTACAAGAATTGATTATTACAATTAATTTTCTTCCAATAGACCTGGGCAAGATGGATGTGGTCTTAGGAATGCAGTGGTTCTATACTACCAGATTCATGGGGGTGCATTGGCCCTCGCTGACTATCAGCTTCATGGAGGGGGATCGAGTAGCAACCTTATTAAGGGATCCGAAACTCACTCACTCAGAAATATCACTAAAGGCCTTAGCTAAAGTATGGGAGGAGGAGGACCTTGGGTTTCTAATTGAGTTTCATAATGTTGAAATAGCAGATGATCGAGATGTGATTGAAGATGAAGTTGCTTAAAGGTGGGAATTATTAAGCCTAGACGAAGCGCCTATTCTAGTCTGGTATTGTTGGTAAAGAAGAAAGATGGAAGTTGGAGATTTTGTGTGGATTACCAAAAATTGAATCAAATAACGATCGCTGACAAATTCCCTATACTAGTGATCGAGGAATTACTCGATGAGATCAATGGTTCTGCGGTTTACTCTAAATTAGACCTAAAGTCTGGGTATCACCAAATATGTATGAGGGAAGAAGACATTGAGAAAATAGACTTTTGGACACACGAAGGCCATTACGAGTTCTTTGACATGTCTTTCGAATTAACTAATGCACCAGCAACATTCCAATCATTGATGAACCAGATCTTCAAGCCAATCTTTAGGAGGTTTATCTTGGTTTTCTTTGATGACATATTAGACTACAACCTTGACATTACCACTCATGAAACCCATTTGGCTGTGGTCTTTAATCTTTTGAGAGATCACAAACTATTCGCAAATAAGAAGTGCATATTTTGTCAGCCTAAAATTCAATTTCTCGGTCATTGGGTGTCACAAGAAGGAGTGGAAACTGATGAGGAGAAAGTGAAAGTGATGTTGCAATGGCCAAGTCCTACTACAGTAACAGAGTTGGGGGTTTTTTAGGCCTCACGAGATATTATCAATGGTTTATACAAAAGTATGGTCAAATAGCAACTCCTCTGACTCAGTTATTACAGAAAAATGACTTCCATTAGGACGAGCGAGGGAATCGAGCCTGCGAGGAACTAAAGCAAGCCATTACGTCACTTCTGGGGTTAGCATTACTAGACTTCTCAATGCCTTTTTTGATTGAAACAGACGCTTCGGGGTATTGGTTGGGAGTAGTGCTTACTTAAAATTCGAAGTCGATTGCGTATTTTAGTAAAAAATTGTCTCCACGAGCACAAGATAAGTTAGTATATGAGCGGAAATAGATGGCAGTAGTGTTGACAATCCAAAAATGGAGCCATTACCTCTTGGGAAGCAAATTCATCGTAGTATCAGACCAAAAAGCATTGAAATTTTTTATTGAGCGGAGAGAAGTACAACCACAGTTCCAAAGATGGCTAACTAAATTACTAGGATATGATTTTAAGATTTTGTATCAGCCTGGTCTCACAAACAAAGCAGCGGATGCGCTCTCCCAAATTCTCCCTACTAAAGAACTGATGTTCATGTCCGCCTAAGCTTTACTCGATGTTCACAGGTTACTCGATGAGGTCTGAGAAGATGAAAAGCTCCAAGCATAATAGCTAAACTCAAGGAAGATCCAGAGGGAAAGGCCAATTACTAGTTGATTCGTGGGAAGCTTATTTACAAAGGTAGATTAGTGCTATCCAGGAAATCCTCGATGATACCCTCAATGTTGCATACCTTCCATGACTCGTTACTCAGTGGGCATTTAGGTTTCCTTCGAACATACAAGAGGATATCAGGAGAAGTTTATTGGTAGGGAATGAAGGTCGATGTTAAAGAAGTATATGAAGCAATGTGACACTTGCCAACAGAATAAGGCAGAATCCTAAAGCCAGTTGGGTTGTTATAACCTTTACCTATTCCTACACAAGTTTGGGATGATCTAACGATGGATTTTGTAGAAGGGTTGCCTAAATCAGAAGGATTTGATGTTATCATGGTGGTTGTGGACATACTTAGCAAGTATGCTCATTTTGTACAATTAAAACATCATTTTACTACAAAGCAAGTGGTTGTGACTTTCATACAAGAGGTTGTGCGACATCATGGAGTTCTTAAATCCATAGTCACAGATTGAGACCAAATTTTCCTCAGTCATTTTTGGAAGGAATTATTTTCAATAATGGGAACCGTATTGAAAAAAAGCATGGCTTTCCACCCGCAAATGGATGGCAAAACAAAATGGGTAAATCGTTGTTTAGAGAGGCATTTAAGATGTTTTTGTAATGAACAGCCATTGAACAACCATTGAAATGGAGCAAGTGGATTCCTTGGGCCAAGATTTGGTACAATACCACATTCCACTGTTCCATCAAACTACACCCTATCAAGCTGTATTTTGGAAGGAAACCACCACCACTAGTATCCTATGGTGAGAAGAAAACTTCAAATGACTTGGTGGAGCAACAGTTGATCACCAGGGATGCTGCATTGAGGGCATTAAAAGAATATCTAGTGCTGGCAAGGGATAGGATGAAGAAGCAAGAAGATTTGAATAGAAGAGAATTACAATTGGAGGTGGGAGAAGAGGTGCTCTTGAAACTCAAACCCTACAGAAAAAGGTCGTTGGCAAGGAAGAGGTGTAAAAAACTGGACTCAAAATTCTACGGTCCATACAAGGTGAAGGAACTGATTGGGGAAGTCGCATACAAGCTAGAGCTACCTCCAGAAGCAATAATTCACGATGTTTTCCATATATCTCGCATGAAAAAGAAATTGGGGGAACAAACAAGGGTTCAGTAACACCACCCTATCTTGACTGAGGAATTTGAACTTCAAATAGAATCAGAATTCATTTTGGGGATTCGATGGAATAGAGAAGTAGCTACAAATGAATGGTTGATTAAATGGAAGAGGTTTCCATAAAGCGAAGCTACATAGAAGGCAATGCATCTGATGAAAGAGAAATTTCCCCAACTACACCTTGAGGACAAGGTGCATTTCGAAGAGAGCGGTATTGTTAGACCCCCGATCATTCATACATACAAGAGAAGTGGTAAAAAGGGAATTGCTCCTAGGATAGTGGAGGATGATCATAACCGTTTGAATGAGGGAATCATGGGGGGAGGGGACCACGAGGTTGTGCTATATAATGGAATGGAGGGAGGCATAGAAGGCAGGAAATGATTTGGAGATGAAGCATCCGAAGCTAAAGGAGAGAAAGTTAGCCCTCTCAAATTGGATGGTGTTGTTGGGTTCTTCTTTTCTTTTGTTGAATCTTTGTTCTGACTCATTCTTTTGTTAGTGGCTGAGTTATTCAAGTTTCGTTGTGCAAACATTCAGCCGGGATATAAATAATACTCGATAGGGTGAATACCCTATTTTTTCTTGTGCACATTCTTGTTTCTTATGTTGTTTACGTTGGTTACAGGGGCTGGAACCTAACAGCTGGAGATGAAGTTGTTGCTGTAAAAAAGAGGCTACTGCATCAAAATTCTGTTGTAATGTTATATTATTGCATCAATATAGTTTTGTTTTTTCTTATTTTCATCTCTTCATTTCCATAGTGTTTGATGTCTATTCTTATGAACTTTCTTTGGGCTTTATTTCTTCTAGATTGTAATATGAGCTAAGTTTTCTTCAAGGTTTGACTTAATGCCCCTATGTCGTAACAATCCTTATTGTTTTAGCCTAAGCTTTTATGAATTCTCTTCTTGAGAGTTTATGTTTAAATTACTTTATCTATCTGATCAATTGATAAAAAGTAGTAGCACATTTGGACATCAAAAGAGTCAAAATGTGGAAATACTCATGTTGAGCGATAGCGAATATAATTTCACTAGGTTGTGTACATGAATGATTCAACCACTAGTAAGCATTAAGGGGGTCATTGCATATTGAACAAAGTTAGCATAGAGGACCAATTAATCTTGTGCCCTAAGTTACACCGGAAGGGCAAGGTAGTAGGTAATCCTTGCGTGGATTTAGTAAAATGAGTAGTAAGGCATATGACTTACCCATTAGGACATGTGCAATATAGGGCAGCAAAGAGTCAAACCTTATCTCATTACATATAACTTCCCTACAATATCAATAGTATTTACACATGTATGCATCCATACATCAAATGTTTCTATCGCATCACTATTATTTACTTTTTCAGCAATTACTTTAACACCCAAAAACCACTCAAACATATTTTTAATTGGTTACTCTCATATAACATGTTGGTTAATTTCTTGCTTGCTTTCCTAATCCCTGTAAAATATTTTTCCTTATGGATTCAACCCTGGAATACTTCCAGGTATTACTTGCCAATGCCTAGTTTATACTTGGGCTATTGCGTTGGGTGGCAACCAACTCTATGTATACATTTTCATTGACCATTTTCCACTATACTCATTTCACCTACCTTTCATAGCATTTTGCATAGATTTATTTCACATCATTTGACCTAGTCACAACGTCAATTCGTTGAAGACTGATGGGTGCTCGAAGGATAAAGTATGCTCGACACTACTAGCTGGGCTCCATCACAAAGTTGACCAATTGGCAAGAAGTTATCCATGTCCTATGCTAAGTGATGGTGTTGAGATTCAACATGCGGAAGAAATTAGGATCTTAAGCACTCTAATTTCATAAATTTTAGTAATCAAGTTAGCATGTAAATATTTAAAGAAATAGGGTTTTGAAGTTATACCTTTCAAGAACTGCTCAAAACTTCAAATCCAGCACGAATTTCCTCTCCAGCAAGTTGTAGACCACCACTTGATCTTCCCCAGTATCATCTAGGACCTTAGATTGGATTGTGGGATCCAAAATGAGTTTGAATTCAAGGAAATTTTGGGAGGAAAAAACTGGTTTTGGTGTCAAGTATTCAAGAACACTTTCAGCAGAAGTTTCTCCAATTTTCACCTTCAAAACTCAGCTGATTAAGCTGAATTTTATTCAAAATTTCATGCAAAATTTTATTACATGAAAGCTTTGTTGGAACGTACCAATGCACAGCGAAAGTGATCATGATCCATAAGCACTCTAATTTTTAAATTTTAGCAGAAATGAAAGCATACTTCAGCAAAAATAAATGGGTTTCATGACATACCTTTGGAGAACTTCCTCTAAGCTTGAATCCAGCTACAAATCTCCTCTGAATCTTGTTGTAGACTACCCCAAGATCTTCCCTACTATCATCTTGGTGCTCTAGATTGAGTAGTGGGACTCAAAATAAGCTTGAATTAAGGGAATTCGGAGACTAACTCATAGCAACAACCCAACAAAAAGAACACCCTTCTTCATCGAATTTTTCGGAGAAATTCTATCAGTTGCCTTCCCTTCAAAACACTTCAATCACTTCAATATATTGCAGACATTCATGAAAAGAGAGTGGCTGCATGAGATGCAGCTCATGCTTGGAGTTAATGAAGGTTGAAGAAGTGGGTTGTTTGTGAGCTACTACATGAAGACAATGGAAAATCTAATTTTTCCATTTTGTGTTTTTTCTTCTTTTTTCAATTTTTATAAATTGATTTCATAAATCAATTTCTTTTAATAAAACTGAAAATATTATTAATTTTACAAAATTAATTTCATAAATTAATTTTCTTAATAAAATTAGTAAATAATTATTTAAACACTTTTAAATAATTCTAATTAATTTAATATCAAATATTAAATTAATTTTACACAATACCATCTTCAAATATTTAAATCATATTTAAATATTATTCATCCAATTTAATTTAATTCTAATTTGAACACTTCAAATTAACTTATCACGCTATTCTAGAGCTAGTCCATTTACGAGCTAGTAGGGGGACTTCGTGGACCTACAGATAATGGGCTCCAACAATCCGAGATTAATCTGCTAAATTCATTAGACCGATCTAACCCCTATTCGTTAACTAATGGGTGATTCTACTGAAGCGCATAGCTGAACTCCCCTCACTGTAGATATATTATGTTCGCTCGATATAACCATGATTAATAAGTTAACCCTTCACAGGTTGCTCGTAATAACGGCCAGGTCAAATTGTTATTTTACCCCCAAAATTACCCTTGTTCCTTAAGTCTCATCGATCCCCTAATAAACAATTGATTTGTGATCCAATCAACAAATGGAATCCCTCTCACGCCAATGAGAGGGTGAGACCTCTTGTTCAAGACCCAGAATCAGTACTTGAAAGGAACAACCTCTCTACTAATCCTAATCGGGTAGGAGTGAATTCCATCTTACACCCTATATCCCCAGCTATTCATCTGGTCTTATCCCCAAAATGGGAAGCTTATTGAACAGAGATAGTTGGTCTACTCTCACCGTTTGCAGATCAAAGGATAATCCCGAACAAACAGGAGTTCATAGTTCGTTCAAGATCAAGGTCAAGTTACCTACGTCATCGCTTTGAAACAGTCAGTCTTAAACAGTAAACAACGTTATAAAGTAAGAGTAACTGGTTTCATGGTCCGATCTTACACAAAACTCTTTTGCACAGGACACCCCCACTTCTCATGTCTCAACTTGCATGAATTAGGATCACTTCGTATGTAGCACTTTACAACTCTTTATAGCAACTACAAAGTAGGCTGCATCCAATAGTGTTACCAGAATAAGGCACCCAACCTTATTCATATACTATAGATCATTTTAACTATTTTCTCGAACCTGATCCACTTGTATGTCTCCACATAAAGTTTAAGTACTCATGTAATAGTTAAGGGACTTAGGTTTATTGGATTTCTAAAAAAATATATATTCAATAATAACTTATTGAATTTTGAGAATAAGTTTATTGTTTACAAACCCGAGTTGACATAAAACCCAACAAACTCCCACTTGGACTAAAACTCCAGTGGTAACTTATATATCTGATATATATGACTAAGTTTCTGAGTTTTATAGAGAAATACAATAAACTAGGGCATCCCATACCCATGGTTTACCATTCGGTATCCCATACCCGATATTTCTCCCACTTGCCCTAGGTTATCTTGTATTCCTAGTCTTACTAGATGATTCTCAAACACTTTAGATGAGAGAATCTTTGTAAACATATTAGTGTACAATAGGTTTCTTATTAAACAATATGGGGAATGCATCTAATTCTCAATAATGGCCAGGAAGTACACTTTCCTCCCACTACATTGAGGTACTCTCAACTCTTTGATTAAGATGCGTCTGACCTGTCTTAACAACTCTTGTTAACAATCAGATCTAGAAACCTTAAACTTATTATACTTCGATCTTAGCCGTTAAATATCTATATATTTGCAAATGGCTTTTAAAAATTTTGATTCTTAACAGAAGTTGCTATCAAATAGAACAAACATATTTTCTGAAATGAACATTTCATTCAAAATAAAAATATGTACAATATGTTCATTACACGATTACAAAAGCAAGTAATTACATCTTCAGCAACAACTTCTCCCACTAGATGAGCTAACCAAATGGTCCCAACGAACTACTTAGCCTGTTTACCTTTCTCTGCTCTCTTCATCTTTCTTCACTAGAATACTCTTACTCTACGAAGACGAGGCAACATCAGGCTTGGAGGACGTTCCACTTTTCTCAGCAGAAGCAACATTTACTTCTGGTTCCAGACCTTAGTTATCAACTCTTTAAACCGAATTAATCAACATTCGTTAACTACTGAGTCACTCCACTAAAGCCATGTAGTTGCACTCCCCTCATTGTAGATATATTTCTATCCACTCGATATAATCATAATTAGTAAGTCAACCCTTCATAGGTTGTTTGTAATAATGGCAGGGTCAAAAGTTGTTTTACCCCCGAGATTACATCTTGCTTCTTAAGTCCCACTGATCCTCTAATGAATAATTGGTTTGTGATCCATTCATCAAATCGATTCCTTCTCAAGCCAATGAGAGGGTAGGGCCCCTTGTTCAAGACCCAGAGTCAGTACTTAAGGGAACAACCTTTCTACTATCCCTAAAAGTAGGTATGAGCAAATTCCGTCTTGCACCCTATGTCCCTAACTAACTACTCGATCTTACCTCTAAAATGGGAAATTTATTGAGTCGGTGTTGTTGAGCAACCCTCACCCCATGCAAATCTAAGTATAATCTCGAATAAACAGGAGTTCATAGTTAGCTCAAGATTAAGGTCAAGTTACCTAGGTCATCGCTTTGAAATAGTCAGTTTTATATAGTAAACAGTGTTATAAAGTAAAGTGACTTATTTCTTGGTCTGGTCTTATACAAACTCTTTACATAGGACGCCCCTACTTACATGTCTCCACATAAACGATTAAGGATCACATCGTTTGTACTTAAATACAAAGTGGGCTACATCCGATAGTATTTCTAGAATAAGGTACTCAGCCTTATTCGTATACTATAGATTGTTTTGGCTATCTACTTGAACTTGATCCACTCTTATGTCTCCACATAAAGTCCAAGTACTCATACAATAGCCATGGTTCTTAGTTTATTTGATTTAGTTTTTACAAGTGAAATTTTCATATTCAATAACAGTTTTACTGAATAAACCTTAATAAGTTCTTTATTACAAATAAAATATGTTTAATTTTACAAACTGTGAGTTTTAGAACATACAACCCAACAAACTCTCACTTGGACTAAAACTTCAGTGGGTTTACATATATACAAATATATACAATGTTAAGTATGAGATAATAAATACAATAAACTAGGGCATCAGATACCCATTAATTCTCCCAATTGCCTTAGATTTATCTGTCTTATAGTCCTAGTCCTACTAGGTGACCCTCAAACACTTTAGTCGTGAGGGCCTTTGTAAACGAATTTGCTAAATTATCATCTGAGGCTATCTGTGTGACGATCACGTCTCGTCGGTGTACTATCTCCCTGATGAGATGGTACTTGCACTTGATGTGCTTTCCATGCTTATGGCTTCTTAGTTCTTTGGAATTTGAAACTACTCCATTGTTATTACAATAAAGGGTGATTGGTAGATCCAAGATGCATATTTGGAACCACTTTCAAGTCGGTTAAGAACTTTCTAAGCCAGATTACTTCCTTGGCTACTTCACATGCAGCTACATATTCTGCTTCCATGGTGGAGTCAGCAATACAACTTTGCTTTATACTCCTCCATATTATAGCTCTTTCATTCAAAGTGAATACTGATCCCGAAGTTGATTTCCTAGAATCCAGATCAATCTGAAAATCAGAATCAATATCTATTAAGGATCAAATCCTTGGTACCATACATGAGCATATAGTCCCTCGTTCTTCAAAAATACTTGAAGATGTTCTTAATGGTAGTCCAATGATCATAACCAGGATTGGACTAATATCTGCTGACTATTCCAACTGCATAGCATATGTCGAGGCGTGCGTATACACAACATGACATACATCAAACTTCCAACTGTTGATTCATAGGGAATTCGTTTCTACCTCAACTTCTTGAGGTGTCTTAGGAAATTGTTCCTTGCACAAAAGAATTCCATGCCTGAAAGGTAACATACCTCTCTTGAAATTTTGTATTTTATACCTAGACAACATCTTGTCTATATAAGATTCCTGACATAACGCTAGCGTTTTATTCTTGCGATTCTGAACTATTTGGATCTCAAGAACATATTGTGCATCTCCCAAATCCTTCATTTAAAATTGCAATGCCAGCCATCTTTTAACGTCAGCTAGGAATTCTTCTTCATTTCCAATAAGTAGGATATCATAAATATCTAAAACTAGAAAACCTATAGTCTTGTTGACAATCTTCTTGTAAACACAAGGTTCGTCAACGTTCTGTTCATAGCCATAAGATTTGATCGCAATGTCAAATCTCATATTCTAGGATCGAGATGCTTGTTTCAACCCATAATTGGATCTTTTAAGCTTGCAAACCTTTTTCTCTTAACCCTACTCTATAAACCCCTCTGGTTTGAGACATATAGATACTCTCTTCAAGATAGTCATTCATAAAAGCTATCTTGACATTCATTTGCCATATTTCATAATCATAAAAAGCAGCAATGGATAAGAGTATTCTAACAGACTTGATCATGGAAACTGGAGAGAAGGCTTCTTCATAGTCCACCCCCCCTCTTAGGTAAACCCTTTTGCCACGAGTCTAGCTTTATAGGTTTGTACCTTACCAACTTGGTCTCGTTTTCTCTTGTAGATCTATTTGCAACCAATAGGTTTTACCCCTTCCGGTTGATCTATAAGTTCCCAGACATAATTGAAGTACATAGACTTCATTTCGAGGTCCATGGCTTTTATCCATATCTTTGATTGCTTGTTTAAAAGTCATTGGATCCTCTAAACCATCATCAGGTATGATGACTTGAGTTTCTGTCAAACCTATGTAATGGTCAGGCTATTGAACAACTCTCCCATTACGTCGAGGCAATCTCAACTCTTGAGAATGATGTGAAATACCAGTTTCATCAACGACTATTGTTGAACGACCAACTTGATCAACAATTCTTGTTGATTTGTTTGTAGCTTCTATGGACATTTCATTTAATACTAGCTTACTGCGAGGTTGATGAATCTTTATGTGATCTTCCTCTAAGAATGTTGCATTTGTCGATACAAATACTTTTTCTTCTTTAGATCATAGAATAGACCACCTTTTGTCTCTTTGGGGTATCCTACAAATAGGCATATTTTTGAACAGTGTTCCAGTTTCTTTGGGTTTTGCACGACCACATGTGTTGGGCATCCCCAAATCCTAAAATGATGTAAACTACCTTTACACATGATGTAAACTACCTTTACACCCTCTCTATAACTCGTAAGGTGTTTCTGAAGCAGCTTTCGATAGAACCATACTGCAGCCTCTATTACATGTCCCCAAAAATAATTAGGCAATTAAGCATAACTCATCATCAAATGAACCATGTCTAACAAGGTTCTATTTCTCCTTTTAGTTACCCCATTCGTTTGAGGTATATCAGGTGTTGTGAATGGCAACTGAATTTCATGCTCTATCAAATAGTCCTGGAATTTTAAGTCCATATACTCACCACCTCGAACTGATCGAAGTGTTTTAACCATTTACCTAATTGGTTCTCAACCTCTACCTTATATTCCTTAAACTTTTCAAGCGTTTTAGACTTATGATGCATTAGGTAAATAAAACCATATCGATAATAATCATCAATAAAGTTGATAAAATATTCATACCCTCCTCGTGCTTTAACATTCATCAGACCACAGAGGCCTGAATGTATAAGCTCTAAGGGTTTTTTGGCTCTAAGACCTTTTTCCGTAAAAGATTTTTTACTCATTTTACCCTCAAAACAGGACTCAAATGGTCAATGTGTGTTGTCTTTTAATTGATTTAGGAGTCCACTCTTAACCAAACTCCCAATCCTATTGAGATTAATATGACCCAGTCTTAAGTGCAAAAGATAAGCCTTAGGAGAAATTTTCATTTCTTATTCTGAGTTTCGGCTATTTTAAACATCTTTATATTCATAACAACTTTTACCTCAGATGGTTTTAACATATATAAGTTATTTTCCAGTTTTGTAGAACATATTTTTATCTTCAAAAGAGACTTTATACTTTTGTTTTAGCAAACATGCGATAGATATTAAATTCCTCCTCATGGCAGGAATGTAATAAACATTTTCAAGTAAAATGAATCTATCTTCAATAAATAACCTCATATCTCCCACTGCTTTAGTTGAGACAACCTCCCCAGTCCCTACCTTAAAGGTTGTTTCACCTTCTGTAAGCTGCCTCCATGAACTAATTTTCTAAGCAAAAGCACATATATGATTAGTGGCACCTGAATCTAATATATAGGTTAATTTATCATTTTTCACTAAACATGTCTCAATGACAAGTAAACCATATTTACTTTGTTGTGCTTTCTTAGCATCATCATCTATGACATTCGTGTTTATCATTTTTAACATATCCAGAACTTGTTCATTAACAGAGGTTCTATCCTTTATGTCATGGTTACATCTTCAAAAATATCGTTGCTAACAAATTGTCCAAACAATGTCTGTAACGAATTTATGATTTCTTTAAAGAAACCATGTTCTAGAATTTCTTAGCTAGTATATCAGATATATTTGCTAGGACATGGATTCGGGCCTTTTCATTTGCCTTAATCCATCTGTCATATGCATTCAAAACCTTTTGGTTTACAGATGAGCTGGGAGATGGAGGATATACCTCTGTTAAAATAAATTTTAAATCGTCATCTGCTAGTATCACGTTTATGTTCGATGTTAAAAAATTAAGATCATTAAACTTATTGGAAGCGAGTAATTTAGAAGAATTCGACATGCTGAAAACATAAACAAATTCAAATTAGTAAATTGCTTTTATATCCAACCAAATTTTAGCAAAAGTAATAATGTACCCAAATTTCATTATTTATTTGCAACGATACTTTAGTGAATCATAATAGATGCTACCGAATGGCAGTCAAATACTTTTTCACTGAAGCAAGACATTCTTAACTAAATACTAATTCTAGAATCACTCTTATTTCTATAGTCATTTAGTTACCATCTTTGGTCAAAAACTTACTAATACTTAGTAACTCTTGTGAGTGTAACTCTCCATTTTTAAACCTTAGAGGTCGGCCCCAACGATGCTACCGAATTGGAAAGTCAAGGTTGGGAATGGACCTAAGAAATCCTGTCCATTTCTAAAGTTTGAGTTGTTTCGAATCCCATGTTACAACCCTCCGAGGGGATAGCCGTCGTAAAACGACTAGCTTATGTTGTCTAAAACGACAAGCAAGTGCAACATAGGAATCTCACAGTCCAAACTAATGGAAGAGACCATAGGATTAGTTGACACATATCCTTTACCCACTTACTATGAAATACTTCCCCTATTCACCTTATTATTAACCCATGCAAACACTTTCCGAATGTAGGTAACTATCAAGGTGACACGAAGCCGAGCATGAATCTCACGGTGTGAACTCTTAGGGACGTGAGAGCTAAGAACAATATGTTGTATATGTTATTAATTTCCCACTGAAGTGTTCTATTTGTTTTGGGTAAATATTTACTTAGGTATATTCCGGCTAATAAAACAACATATGTCTAGGTGTTTTTCCAATTATAATGTTTATATTTGGATTTAATCTACGATGTCTAGGTGATAAACCAATTTTAAAACCTCACATCGCTACGCATGCTCATAAAACTGGGTTAACAACACTAAAAAATCGGCTAAAATCTCCAGTAGTAGGTGTTCTGTAAACCGTCAATTTAAGTACCTCTAGCTTTAGCAGGATTTTAGCTCGGATGAGTTTGTAACCAAAAGTTCTACAATATAACAACCTATTTTAACTATTAAAACAAGTTGTTAATTGTTAACCCTAGGTGAGCATGCATCTCATTTTTTTTTTATGGATTTTAAATGTCTAATCCATTCTTATAACACTCTATAAAATATAGACATGTTTTCCATCCATAACATTCATCAAGCATTTCACAATTTAATATAACATTTTATATTAAAATATGAAACAATAACACATGCATACTATATATTATAACCATTTATAACATACTTTCAATGCATGTTACATGCTTCCTATGGTAGGATTTTAAATCTATATGGCATAGTATATGCACATACAAGATTTATTTAATTATAACATACATTCATAATGCATAAATAATTAAACACACTAATATGGACCAGTTTTGGCATCCTAAGAAAGAAAACAACCTTAATTATTACAATAATAATTAAAACAATTTTCAAACAACTTGTAAACTGCACGAAACGACCCGAATCGGACCTCTAGAGCTTTAAAATGGGCTGAACTGGTCTAAAACTTTCTGAATCGGACCTCCTTGACCCGAATCGGCTGAAACAAACCACTTGAACCACCGATACGTTTGCGTGTGCGCCTTCTGGGCTAGGATGAACAGCATTGCAACACTTCATCCTAACATCACAATGCCACTAGATTTTCCTTCTAATCTGGGCTGGCTGAAGAATAGTGTTGCAACACTTCAAGGGCAGCATTGCAACGCTGTAAGGCAGAAGCTTCACCTTTGAGTTTCTGCTGCTGAGCTTGCTTCGAATCTTCTTCAATTACAACCTAATTGCAATTCTATTGACTCTAACAAATTTACAAACACTTAATCACACATTAAGGTCCATAAACAAAGAGCCAATTACAACAATTAACACTGAATTGAAGAGAAATCTAGTGACAAAATTGAAATTATCCATATCAACACCCATTTTCATACAACCTATGAAAATCACCCACCGAGCTAAAATTAACGTGAATTGAGTATTTAAATCATGCTTCAATACCAATTGATGGTGTTGACATTCAATATGCGAAAGCAATTAGGATCTTACGCACTCTAATTCCATCAATTTTAGTATTCAAGTAAGCATGTAAATTTTTTAAGAAATAGGGTTTTGAAGTTATACCTTTGATGAACTACTCAAATCTTCAAATCCAGCACGAATTTCCTCTCTAACAAGTTATAGATCACCACTTGATCTTCCCTACAATCCTCTAGGACCTTAGATTGGATTTTGGGATCCAAAATGAGTTTGAGTTCAAGAGAATTTTTGGAGGAAAAACAGGTTTTGGTGTCAAGTATTAAAAAACACTTTCAGCAGAAGGTTCTCCAGTTTTCAACTTCAAAACACAACTGGACTGAGCTGAATTTTATTCAAAATTTCATGCAAAAATGTATTACATGAGATCTTGACACCACAAAAGCTAAGTGGATAATGGAATTGGAGGTGGACAAAGTGGGGAAAACCCACTAAACTTAATCTTCCAATTTAATTGATTTAAAATTAATTTTCAAAATTGAAATCCAAATTTCAATTTAATTGATTTTTAACCAAAATTTAATTTGAAATCAAATTTCAAAATTTGGAAAAAAAAAATTAACCAAAATTAATTCCAAATAATTAATTAAACAATTTATTTAATTAATTAATTTGATACCAAATATCAAATTATTAAATCACTAATTCTACAATCATGAATCTCTATTCATGTATTTAAAGAAAATTTAAATATTATCCAATTTTCCAATTTTATTTAATTTGCTAATCAATCGTGTAATTGTATCGTATATAATTACCCATTTTCTTAATTCGAATTTCAACATTCTAATTTTTCTCATCACACTATTCTAAGGTTTAATCCGTTTGTGAGCTAGTAAAGGAACCTAATGGACCTACAGATCATGGGTTGCAACGATCCAAGATTAATTGCCTAAACTCTTTAAACCGAATTTATCAATATTCATTAACTACCTAGTCACTTCATTAACGCCCTACAATTTCATTCCCCTCATTATAGATATATTTATTTCCACTCGATATAACCATAATTAGTAAGTCAACCCTTCACATGTTGTTCGTAAAAATGGTAAGGTCAAAAGTTGTTTGACCCCCAAGATTACATCTTGCTCCTTAAGTCCCACTGATCATCTAGTGAACAATTGGTTTGTGATCCAATGATCAAACCGAGTCCCTCTCGAGCCAATGAGAGGGTGGGGCCACTTGTTTTAGACTCAGAGTTAGTACTTAAGGGAACAACCTTGTTACTATCCCTAAAAGCGGGTAGAAATGAATTTCGTCTTGCACCCTATGTCCCCAACTATTTATCCAATCTTACCCCTTAAAATGGGAGGTTTATTGAGCCGACGCTGTTGAGCCAACCCTCACCCATGCAAATCTAAGGATAGTCCCAAATAAACAGGAGTTTATAGTTAGCTCAAAATTAAGGTCAAGTTACCTAAGTTATCACTTTGAAATAGTAAGCCATATATAGTAAACAGAGATATAAAGTAGAGTGACTTATTTCTTGATCTGGTATTATACAAACTCTTTGCATAGGACGCTCCAACTCGCATGTCTTCACATGAACGATTCATGATCACATCATTTGTACTTAAATACAAAGTGGGCCGCATCCAGTATTTCTAAAATAAGGTACCCAGTCTTATCTATATACTACCGTTTTGGCCATCTACTTGAACTTGATCCACTCTTATGTCTCCACATAAAGTCCAAGTACTCATGTAATAGCAATGGATCTTAATTTATTGGATTTAGTTTTTACAAGTGCAATTTAAATATTCAATAATAGTTTTATTGAATAAACCTTAATAACTTCTTTATTGCAAATAGAATATGTTTAATTATACAAACAGCGAGTTTTAAGACATACAACCCAACACTAAGATCTTATCCCAGGTGCAAAAGCACATCTTTTGAAATGAGCTACTCGAGGCAAGTGACTCCCGACCAAGGGAGGAGCCATACTTTTGACAACAGGAGAGATAGCGATCTAGAGAGGCCATCTCTCATGAGTCTCGCTCTTCTGCTCCGAAGAATAAAAAGTTGAAGTCTGACCCAAGCTAGAAGGATTGCAAGAAGTACTATAAGTAACGCTCCGATCACAGGCATGACACAACCGACTGTTGAACCTCAAGACTAGATCAAGTCACTGATCCAGCACGAGTACTTGAAGGATTTCATAGGAGAAGCTCTGACTTTGAGAGTGTGGAACTACAAGTCCAAGGAGTGACAATACTATTGATTTTCATACCAACACAAGCATCAAAAGAAGACAATACGATCTTTGGAGGACCAGTTAGAAAGCTCACTATGAGAAAAATGAAGGTCATTGCCCAAGAAGCTCGAAGATAGTGACCAATCGAGATTTCAGTGGTTGAACTTGTTGAGCCAAGTTTCTCTATTGACTCCATCGACAAAGAGACGCACTCAAATGCACCTAAAAAGTGTGTTTTTTTTTTTTATTATTTATAATGGTTTTATCGTGATTTTGTTAGATTTAATATCGTTTGCTAGTATTTCTAAGAATTGGAGAAACAGAACGAGATTTGAAGTTCAGTTAAAGTGGACCATTTTAGCCTAATAAAGTCAAGGACACGCTATAACAACAAAATATGAAAGAAATAAGGTTATTTTACCCAAAATAAGGGGTGTCGTTGTGCTGCATGACGTTACTCGCGGTGCCTCAACTAGAGAGCACCTTAGGCGAAGACGTTGTGGCACTAAAGGCAGCACTGCTACACCGTGATGTTGTGTGCAAAGACACCAGGACATTGAGACAGTGTTGTGCGCAATGCTGGACAGCGCCATAGCGCAGTGGATTATTTAGAAAAGAGATTTATGCATCACACAAAAATGAATGGGTCTTAAGGAAATACATTATTTTTCAAAAACATTCTCTCTATTTATTTTAAGGTTTCTAGCAACCTTATAATTAAACCACACGAAATGAGAGAGCCTTAAAAGAGTATTTTGGTTGTACAATAGAATTGAAAGAGTGATCTGAGGGGTAAATCAAGGAGTTTCAGATGTATTCCATTGATGGAATTCACAACAAAAGTAGTGTCTTACTTTTTTACTTATTTTCTTTACTCTCCTATGATTGTTATGATGTATGATGTATGAAAGTATGTTTGTAATCACGATCAGTGTTGAAAAATTTTAGTTTTAGGGTGTTGATGAACTTCTTTAGTTAATTCTTAGTGTTTTTTGGATGATTGTGGATTTGAATGTTTTCTATTTGTGCTTTTTACATTGATTGATCATCGATGCATGCTAAATTAAATATTCAATTAAAAGGATTGTATGTTTAATTGTACCTATAATATTGGATCATTATCTAATCTATCATGAAAATAATTAGGTTGATAATGAAAATTAATCATGACTATACCTAATGTCGTGTTTCTTAATTTGGTTTCAAGAAATTAGTAATTAGTTAAGTTTGTAAGAGAAACAATTATTGTTGAAGGATAATAACTTGAAAAATAGCTTTCGGACTTAAGCATATCATTAACACAATAATTCATAGAAACCTTTGCATGATTTAATGAAGCAAATAAGGAATCAAACACCCTTGAACGTTTTTTCTATTCAATTTCATCTCATTTTACTTTTATTTTCTTTATTTTCTTTATTTTCAAAATCACAACATTTAGATTCTAACCCTTAAATAAAATCAACACAATTCTATAATAGATAAATTGAATATGGACATTTGATCTCCCCATGATGATACTCGATATCTTAGGTCGTTTTACTATATTAAACTTGATATACTTGTGTATATCAAATCACGCACGCCCAACTCAAACCACGCAATGGAACCTTGGTGATCTCCTTGACCATAGGAACAACATAGGTGCGCCATGTGTTAACAGATGAGCGAAGTTCAACAAGAATCTTGTCCTTGTTAGAAATCGAGTAGCTCAGTTGGGTGAGAAGTGACGACTGAGGAGGTCCCCCACCCCCCTGGTTGGTTTCTTTAGCGAACAGGTGGTACTCTAAGACTCATTGACCTTACCATCAAGCTGGAGGAAGGAACAACAGACATAAGCGAGAATCGTGTAGTTCATAATGGTCGACGACCGGAGCTTGTGCAATGCAGTTCAGGGGAGATCAACCATCACCCCTTAGGTGTCGTGTTGTCCACCTACCATTCGCTGCTAAGCTTTCAATCCCAGGCAGAGTTGGGGTCACCCGAAGGTTAGTAGTGCATTTCATAGGAGTGTTATGTCACAACCCTAAAAGCCACCTCAACTAGTTAAGCTCATGAACAGCCGCTACGACTAATTTCTCTCATCTCACCCATCACACACGTCAAATTATAGTATAGTTTAAAATGGCCAAGGCCAAATATCGTGCTCAAAAAATCGAGTTATCAATTCTTTAACTATCTAATATCATTCCAATTTTATTAAGGAAACGGACTTGGGATGAAAATTAAACAGATATAATCTAAAATAAGCAAATAAAATGATCGGTTAGGAGAATTTCAACCAAAGACATATTTTTAGGAAACTGATGTCATCCAAATGACCTAACAAATTCAACTGCTTAATTCTTTAACCAATTAACACAAATACCTAGACCTTAAAGTCATTAATCTATGTTTCCTCTCGAAATCAATCTTTTCTCTTACCTAATTATTAATTCATAAATTTCTTTGAAACTAGCTAAATTAAGTAAGGTAATAAGACTCTTCATCATCAATCTCTACCATTATCTATTATACTAGTTACTTTATCGATAGTTTAACATGCATGGTCTAATATAAAATTCTCTCCCTAATGAAAAATAATAAATCATGAAGTTAGTCAAATGATGATCGATCTTTCCACAATAGTATAAACAATCATGCTAAAAAGTAACTAATGCTATTTAAATTCAAGATGCACTAACAAATTCATAAATACTCCATGATTATATCAAACCCTCAAATGAAAAGAAAATCAACAACCCAAGGCTTCTATAGATGACACCATTGAAATGTGTTATCTTTCTCTGCTTAATTCGATGTCATTCTTAGATTTTATATGTTTATTTTATGATTTTACAGGTATTGAGCATCTAAGAGATAGAATCCATCGTTGCAGGTCTTCAGGAGTAATTTGGAGCATTATGAGCTAAATAGAGAAATCATGTTTCAAAGAAGAAAAATTATCAAAATACCCCTAGAGGCGCAGCACAACAACAACGTAGTGGCACCACATCTGGCAGTTTTTTTTAAGAGCTTAATTTTGGGGAAATTGAAGCCAACACCGCGACATTCCCCTATGGCGTCGCGACGCTACATAGGCGTGCGGCAAAGTTAAGGCCTCGACATAGCTAGCAGCAGATGGGCGCATGAGCATGCGAGGGACAATGAGGCCTTCGAGGCCCAACACCGCGAAACCAATGTAATAGGTATAAATAGATTCTTTCATTTGTTAAGTTAAGGGGAGGGTAGACCGATTCCATAGATCTAAGCTCAGTTTTGGCCATTTTGGTCAAAACCCATGAGTTTACTTTAGATTTTTAGATGAATTTGTGTGTTTTGGCACCAGGATTCAAGTCTTCATGAACGATTGAAGGCCCAACATTGGTTTTAAGGTTTGTTAGGTATTTTCTAAGGATTTTATGAGATTATGATCAATGTTTATGAGAATCTTTACTTATTCTTGTTTTCTATTCTTTGTTTGAATCTCTAGAATGAGCATACTAGTAGATGAAATTGAAAACTTAATTATTAATACTCGTTTGTTCATTCGCTCATACTATGCATGTTGTAGGTACTCATAATTGTATTTATGACATGTTTAATTTGAGTAGCAATAGGTTTTAATTATAGTTATAGTTTGATTGCTAGAATTCGGATCACCCAATAGCAAAAGATAACGAAACCTAAGGAACAGAAATATGTTAGGTTAGATTTTGCCAATTTAACCTAATTTTCAAATCAATCAAAAAGTTCAATGTGATTAACTAAGTAAATAGGCTTGCGTGACAATCTTAGTTAATTTAGGAATCAATGTCTACATTAGTTTTTCCTAGGGAGTTTGTCCAGGTTTTCATACATTCGATTAGGTTTGAAAAGTAGATAATCCATGAGCATTGGCATAATTAATCGATGAATTGATTCATAGATAACCCAATGGTCTCTTAATTGACGAAGGTAATCACGTGTATCGCTCTCTCTCTCAATCTATCTTAGTTTCTACATTTTAAATTCCTATATTTAATTTTCCTGTGAAACCAAATCAATCCAAAACCTCCCATTTTTACTGTTTTCCAAAGACCAATTAAGCTTAAAGAGATTTTATCTTAGATCCCTATGGTTTGACCATGTTCTTGCTATTGATACTACTAGTTAGTTAAAGTTCTTGACAAGTAAATTATAAATTTATTTGAATATTAGGGGTTTGTAGGGGACAGCAAATTTCTATTATCAATATACAAAACTATATTCATAGTATAAATTATAGAGAAATGTTAAAGACAAAGGAAGAAAAGAAAAGAGTTGTCTGGCAATTTGTCTTCAGCTCCAAAGCTCTCTAAAATCTCCTCTGAGCTATCTCTCTCAGCTTGAAAGGTCCAAGAAATCGATACCCTAGACTGAAGAAATGGAGAATTTATAGCTCAACATATGATAATGTCGCGAATCTATAAACCAACATTGCAAATGCTCTCCCACTTTGGTTCCAGCATCCTGCAGTGTCATACAAGAAGCGTTGACCAATGCTATTTTAAGTGTTGCATTGCCGTTTTAGCTTCTTTTTCTTTCTCTTCATGCCATAGGACCCTTTTAACCTCCCAAAGGCTCTTTTCTTCAATTAGTCTTCAAATTTCCTCTAACTCTGTTCAAATATCTAGTTCCTTCCGGTTGAAATATCTTGAATTTGTTTGTTGGCACTTCGAACAATCAAGTACGGAGGTCTCGCTAAATGTTTTGAATTGTTAGTGGTCCCCTTTGTGGGACACTTTGAGGCATGAGGGAGAAGTCTGGGTACGTCTGGCAATATTGATTTATGTTGCATTTGGTATATCTGTTATCTGGGAGAGAATTCAAGTCAAGTTGGAGATTTGTTGGAATGCCTTGAATTTGTTTGTTGACGCTTCGAAAAACCTATTCAAAATTCGTATTTAGAATATTTATTTATTTGTAGTTATTTGTGATTATGACTCTAGGGTTTAGAGTAGTGCATTATATAAACTCTCTAACCTAGAGATGCCATTTGATGTAATTCTCTGAAAACATTCTCCCTAATAATACTGTTCTCCCTCTGCACGTGGGCGTAGCTAACACACCGTTGGTGAACCACGTATATCTGTGTGTCGATCTTCTCTATCTCTACATTCTTTTTTTGTATTCTTTAATTGTCGATTTCATAACACTACCAAAACAACAAGAAATAGGCATCAAAGAATACAATCAATGAACAAAACTAACAAAATCCTAAGCTCAAGAAAGCAGTTTTTTAGTACTTTTCATCACCCCAAGCTTAAAATTTGCTAGTTATGAGCAAAGATAGAACAAAGCAATAGGGAAATAACTCAATCCTCATTGTTTACAGAAACATATTAGATCCATAACGGGAAATGTTCAAATATATCATATCCTTAAGAAATTTTAAGGTTAAATCTTTACATCCCTCACATATGAGTGTGGAAGCCCTTTTCATTTAGTCATTATTAGCTCGACAAGTTGTCAATAAAACTTCCTCTGGTTTTTCGGTACTCTGATTCTACAAAACTAGTAAACAACTTCTAAACCAATCATGAGTAAAAAACACTATGTTAGTTTTTTTTTTTCTCTTTATTTTTTATTTTTTTTTCTCTTTATTTTTTAGACAAAAGAAGAACACACTCAAGACAAACTATTTGTTGAAAGCATTGACGAGCCCACTCTAAATTCACTTTAAATTTCACAACTTTTAAGAGAAGAAACTTGTTCTCTTACAAAACTCAAGAACACACAAAAGAGGAGTATTGTTCTCTTGAAACTCAGTTTCTTTATAAACTTCAGTTTACTTCTATTAGTTTTGATTCTTTTCTCTTGCTTACAAATGAGGGAAATGAACTCTTTATATAGTACTCAAGAGACACTTCCTAAAAGACACAAAATAAATAAAGTACATGTATACATACCATTCATGTACTTGATCAATTACATGTATCTAGAAATGCATGTATCTTGAAATTAGAAATGTATCTAGGAATGTGTTATCCATAATGTATCTAGCTTATTAATTTCTAACATGCCCCCTTAAGCCAGACTTCCCTGACTTCGAGCTTCTCTTTCATTTTAAAGAATAAGTCTGCCTTTAATGTTTTTGTGAATATGTCTGCAACTTGATCTTGTGTCTTGCAATACTTGACATATACTTCTTCATCTTTTATCAATTATCTGATGAAATGATACTTGATCTGTATGTGTTTTCTTCTTCCATGAAAAACTGGATTCTTCGAAAGCGAGATAGATGATTTATTGTCACAGAAGATGCGGTCCCTTTCTCTTGAGGACACTTCAATTCATGTAGTACTTTTCTAAGCCAAAGTGCTTGACAACTAGTTACAGACAATGAAATGTATTTAGTTTTTGTTATTGACAATGCTACAACATCCTGCTTCTTTGATGCCCACGAAACTGCTCCAGAACCAATATTAAATACATATCCAGAAGTACTTTTCAAATCATCAATATTTTCTCCCCAATCATTATCACTGTAACCAACAAGAACATTATCCACATTCCTTTTATAGTGGATTCCATGATCAATAGTTCCAAGAATATATCTAAGAACTCTCTTTCTAGCTTCCCAATGACTTCTCTTTGGTGATGCCATAAATCTACTCAATAAACTTACTAAGAACATAAGATCAAGTCTAGTTGTAGTTAAATACATTAAACTTCCAACAAGACTTCTATAGATGGTGGCATCAAAAGCTTCACTATCATCATGCTTGCTTAACTTTAAACCCAGTTCCATAGGAGTATGAGCAGGATAAGCATTCTCCATTTTGAACTTTATCAACAAATCTTTTGCATGCTTCTTTGGAAAATTTTAATCTCATTATCACCTTGTTTAACTTAAATACTAAGAAAATAATGAAGTAAACCCATATCAGCATCTCAATTCTTTCTTCATGCTCTCTTTGAACTCGTCAATCATCATGTTTGAATTTTCCGTAAAGATTAAATCATCAACATATAGACAAATCATCAAGAAATTACCATTTTCGTCTTCTTTGGTGTAGAGAGCATGCTCATATGGACATCTTTTGAAACCATCCTTCAAGAAAAAAATCATCGATACCGTTGTACCAGGCTTTTAGTGCTTGCTTTAGCCCATACAATGCTTTCTTCAATCGACACTTCTTATTTTCTTCTCCAATTTTGGCATAACCAGGGGGCTGCTTAACATATATTTCATCCTCTAAATACCCAATTAGAAATGCTGACTGACATCCATTTGATGAACTTTCCAGTTATTTTGTGCTGCAAGGGCTAACATCAAACAAACAGTCTCCAAGTGAGTTACTGGTGCAAAAACTTCTTCATAATCCACACTAAACTTTTGTTTGTAACCTTTTACTACGAGTCTGGCCTTATATTTCTACACTTCTCCATTTTGCTTCAGTTTTTTCTATAGATCTATTTGACTCCAAGAGCTTTTCTATTCTCTGGAAAGTTGACTAACTCTCATGTCTCGTTTCTTCTGAATGCATCAATCTCTTGATCCATTGCATCTTTCCATTTCTCATATTGAATTGCTTCTTCAAAGAATATAGGATCAACATTTGCAAATAAAGCAAAATCAGCATGTTCATCATCTTGTATTCTTCTTGAATTATTATAGATCTCTTGAATATTTCTTGTCTTCCTTGGAGTAGTTTCTTCATCACTTGTGGAGTGTGATGAAGAAGGTGAAGTCGGTGGTTGAGTTTCTTCAAGCTCCAAGTCTTGAGCATCTTCTTTGCCATTCAAGTCAACAAGTAATGGATTCTAGTCTTTATTTGGTGCATCTCATAGCCAGAATTTTGCTTCATCGAACTTGACATCTCGACTATAATAACTCGTATAATCTGTAAGCCTTGGAGTCTCACTGTACCCAACAAAAATGCATTTTTCTAATTTATCATCTAGTTTACCTCTTTTCTCATCTGAAATATGAGAGTAAGCAATACAGTCAAATACTCTTAGGTGACTAACAGTTGGTTTCAATATGCTCCATGCTTCTTGAGGAGTAATACCTTGCACACTTTTAGTTGAAGCTCGATTTAGGAGATAAACAGCACAAGTTACTGTGTCTCCCCAAAATTGATTTGGAAGTTTCTTGGCCTTTAACATACTTCTTGCAAGTTCCATTATTATTCTGTTTTCCCTCTCTGCAACTCCATTTTGTTGAGGAGTTTTTCGAACAGTTTTCTGATGCTTGATTCCATTTTCCTTCAAGAAATCTGCAAAGACCCACAATCTGAACGCATTGCTTTCAATTTCATGTTACTTTCATTTTCCACCATTGCTTTGAATGTCTTGAAACATTTGAAAGTAGAGCTCTTTTCTTTTAGTAGATAAATCCACGTTTTCCGACTGTAGTCATCAATAAATGTGAGAAAATAACGGTTACCTCCATGTGTAGTGATTCTCACGGGTCCACATAAATCTGTATGGACAAGCTCGAGAGGTTTTGATGCTCTCCAAGAACCTCCAGTCGGAAATGAATTTCGATGATGCTTTCCAAAAAAAGATGCTTCACAAAGTTGATCTTCCTTTTTAATATTTGGCATGCCTCTCACCATATGTTGTTGACACATGTGAGACAAAGTGTCAAAACTCAGTTGCCCGAATTGACAATGCCACAACCATGAAGAGTCATTTACTAAAGTCTCAAAACAAAAAATTTTCTCATAGCATATTTTAATTGAAAATATTTTGTTGTGAGACATGCATATCTTCGTTATGAGACCTCCATTCTTAGTTCTAATCTCACATATATTATCTTTAAAGATAACATCATGTCCTCTTAAGGGAAGTTGCCCAACACTTAAAAGATTGTGTTTGAGACCTGAAACATAATACACATCAATAATTCTTTTTGCTCCCTTTTTTGTCTTGATAAAAATATCTCTTTTTCCTTTAACCTCAAGCTTCTTATTGTCACCAATCTTCACTATCTTGATCATTATCCTGTTGCTCATGCATTAGAGTGGTTTCTACTTGATTAGAATCAGCCTTCTTAGACCAACAGTCTGCTTGAAAATGTCCATAACATCTACAATTGAAACATTATATGTGAGAAAAATCTCCACGACCACCACTTCTGCCTCTTTCTCTATTTGAACTTCTTCCCTTTCCTCTATTTGAAGAAGATTGATTGTATCTTCTCTCTAACTCTGAATTTGTCACGACGTTGGATCGTCCATTTCCTCTACCGCCATGTCCACCTCTTCTTCCACCAGATCGCCCTCGAGAGGAGGATTGCATATGAAAACTTTCTTCTGAAGGAGTAGAATCAAACAACTTCAATCTGAGCACATGAGATTGAAGAGATCCTATTAAGCTATTGATGGAGAGAATTGACATATCTTTGGATACTTCAATTGCTACAATAATATGCTCATATCTTCTAGTCATGCTTCTAAGGATCTTTTCAACCACCCTTTGATCTTCGATTGTTTCTCCATTTGATCTTGATTAATTAACAATTAAGAGAACACGGTTGAAAAAATCTTCAATAGTTTCAGCATCTTTCATTCGAATGGTATCAAATTCAGCTCAAAGTGTTTGCAATCGAACCAATTTTACCTTTTCTTCTCCTTCATACAAATTCTACAATGCATCTCATGCTGCTTTAGTAGTAGAGACTCCTAATACTCTTTCAAAAATATTTTCATCCACATCTTGGTAGATGAAAAATAATGCCTTTTTATCTTTTTTTCTAGAATCTCTCAACTCATTGAGTTCTTGTGGTGAAAGACTATCCTCACTTTCTGGCTCCAAATATCCTCTGTCAACAATATCCCAAAGATCTTGAGATCAATAAAGAACCTTCATTTGTTGGCTCCACCATCTATAGTTTTTTCCCCTCAAAGCGAGGAAGTTAAGGCTGCAACATGTTAGATGACATCTTTCAACCCTTTTTGCTCTGATACCACTTTGTTGAAAGAATTGATGAGCCCACTCTAAATTCACTCTAAATCTCACAACTTTTAAGAGAAGAAACTTGTTCTCTTACAAAACTCAAGAAGAACACACAAAAAAAGAATATTGTTCTCTTGAAACTCAATATCTTTATAAACTTCAATTTACTTCTATTGATTTCGATTCTTTTATCTTGCTTACGAATGAGGGAAATGAACTCTTTATATAGTACTCAAGAGACACTTCCTAAAAGACACAAAATAAATTAAGTATATGTATACATACCATTTATGTACTTGATCAATTACATGTATCTAGAAATACATGTATCTTGAAATTAGAAATGTATCTAGGAATGTGTTATCCATAATGTATCTAGCTTATTAATTTCTAACATTATCATCTTTTTTATTTGCCCACATGGGTCACATGAAAGACATCAAATTTCAGTAATGTGTCTATCAAGGTGCTTAATTTTACTCACTTACTGAGGCATTCGTGCAATGGAAGGAGGATACCCTTTATCAAAATTTTCTTTTATTTTTCTTTTCATTTTTTATTAACTACACAAATGCTAGAAGTAAAATCAACTAGGATTGAGACCTTTCAAGGTGACAATTGATTCGACTCCATTAAACATGCTAATCTAATAGGGTCTTAAATGAAATTGCTACATGCTCAAATGCAAGAGAATCCAAAAGAAACTTAAACAAAGCTTAATTCAGGACTTTGTTATCTTATTTCTACAACTGATCATCTAACATGCATATTCAGAACAAATCCTAGGAAATCATAATCCATAATTGATCGACCAAATATGTATGAATGATAAGAATATGAATAAGAATGGTCTAGTGCAAGCATATACTATCAATACGTAATAAACTTGGGAGTATTCCAAGTATCGTATCCCAAGAGACTATTTATGCAATTCAATTTTTTTAAGAAATAGCTTTTCGATGAAAATCAAGGGGTAACTGGTAAATAAGTATTTTGGGATTATTTTGCAAATAGTAAAAAAAAAAAAAAAAATAGGAAGTAAGAAATTCAAATCAAGTTTCAACCCGTAGATAAATGACCTTAAGCTATGTGATCGCATTAGGCTTACAACATGTCAACATCAACCAATTTTCAATAAATCGAGAACAACTTCTATTCAGCCTTGTTTTCAACTACCCTTAGAACTCTAAGTAATTAGTACCTGTACCTTTATAGCTAATTAGATCTCATGCAATGTCTTGGTTCTACAATGTGTTTTATGCCTAAAATCAGATAATGTCCTTTCTATAGGCTCTTGGTCCCATATTCTTTTGTGAGATCTATTTATATCTTAATCTTCACAACATTAAGATTCAAATAGTATGTTAGTTTGAGTGATCAATTTAAATTAACAAGATAATTAATATAAGTATCAATAAAAGAAGTAGAAAGTGAAACTGATACGGTTCGATCCGATAGCATTGGCTTAAGCCATATCCACAAGACTAGATCCCTTAGAAAACTTAGCCCATAATTAGATAAGAATGAATGGACTTCATTAAATCCAATGTCATAGGTTACAATGTAATAAATAATGGAATTACAAAAAGATTGAATGAACAACAACAAAGAACAAAAAGAAGAAAATTTGAATAATAATAAATAAAGCCTTTGAATCAAGGCAACAAACTAAGGAGCTCTCTAGGATGGATTCAGTTCTTTGTGAATCTCAATCTATAACACGTTCTCATGGGTAGAGTTGACCTAAAAAGGCCATCTCTTTAGAGGAACTTTCATTGTTAAAGAGATTATGCATAATTTCATGAGTTTTCTTCAAAGGAATGGAGAGTTCATGGAAGATTAAAGGACACCTTTGATAAGCACAAGTGCACATGTCGAGTAATAATATAGTATAACGATCAAGAGACTGAGTATCGTCCTCTAAAAAAATGGTTTTTCAATTTTTTTAGGTACTCAAACATCTTCTAATTTTATCTAGAAAATCGAACTATGATAAGATATAAACTAAAATAAATCTAAAGAAAGAAAATAAATGATAACACTGAGGCGAAATTAGACAAAGACATGTCCTAAGGTAATGACTTCGTTAATGGATTAACTAAATTAAATGTTGAAGCCTTAGATTGATTAAATGCTAACTATAAACCTAGAAGTCTTTTATCCAGGTATCCTCTTCTGAGCCCAACGATTTCTAATACCTAACCATTAATTCACTTTCGTGCAATTAATTAACTAACTGCAACACTAAGTTCCTTCATCATTAATTTCTATTAGTCTCTGATCATTTTCATGTATAATTGATTAACAATTTAACATGCTAGATCTAACCTAATGTCCTTTCTCAAACAAGAAATTTAGTAAAGAACATTAAAAAAAAAAAAAAAGTCAATTGTTCAAAAGCATCAATAGTGTATGCATTTATCGAATCCAAGAAACAATTAACAAAGTTTGCAACAATCCAAAAACTACATAAGAACCCTAAAGACTACGAACTTAGCAACCTATGGTATGATGCAAACATAGACAATTCGTACTCCAAAATACAAAGAAAAAGAAGACTAAATAGGGAAAGAGAAGCAAGTCAGGCTCTTGACTGACATTCTCAAGCTTGGGATCACCCTCCAACGATCTCCTCGATCATCCACTTCTTTGAAAGCTCCAAGATATCATCTCTACCCAAAAATCGGCTCCCAACTAAGGTCCCAAACAAATCCTAAGAAAATCTATCCAAACCCAAATTCAAAGCTCAAACCTAATGTTCGAATGTATAGAGGACATAAAACAGAAGGGGAAAAAATGGTTATATGCCTCAAACGACCACCCGATTAAAAAATTATTACCTATTTACTAACAGCAGAATTTATAGCAGCCCGATAAAAGTCATAGCACCTCAGCGCTACCTTATTTTGGTGTCTACTGCCCACAACACTGTTGCGAGCCATCCCCACCTATTTTTACCTTAATTTCATCAATTTAACCCCGCCCTTCTTTGCCCTAGGTCAAACTTTAACCTTCCTAAGGGATATTTTCATCATTTTACTATGAAGTTAGCCCATTCCAGTTCAAATGCTCGATTCCTAAAAATTAAACATAAAAAGCATCAAAGAACACAAAATATTAATAGAACCAACAAAATTCTAAGCTAAGAAAGCACTTTTTTAGTGCTTTCCAACTTCCATTCTTTTATATAGGTCAATACGGTTGAAAGGTGACCGAAAATCATGTTCTAAAAGCTCTCCAGTAAGTTTTAGTGTTGAAAAATGGTTGTGGACCCAAAAAAAGAAGTAACCATGAAAGAGTAGACATAATCTAGAAAATTAGAATTTTTTTTATGTGGTCACATCATTTCAGGGGATATGGGTGAATTGAGTGATGCGAGTGCATCAGTCTAGTTGATGATGGCGCATCACTACTCTATTTTTGCAAACACAGGAAAAATCGTGTAAGCTCATTAAAATGGTCCAATATAGTTAAAACAAACTTAAAGTAATCTAAGAACACGTATTTACTCATTTTACTAAATTTAATTCATTTTGGGGCCAAAATATCATGTGAAATTCCTCTATCAATAACATGCATCTAATTTTCTCAACAATTCAAAAAAAAATATTGAATATCCCAAAAATGGAAAAAATAATTATAAAATTGTCAACATCCCATACGATCATGCACAAATAATTCAAATATCACAAAATTCACAAACTTAAAACCATGCATGGTCCCAAATGCATTGAAAATAAAAATAGAACAAAGATGGACACTAGCCTTATAATGACCCGACCCCTTAGGACTTAAGTAGGCCGTTACTAAATACATGCATGCATGAAACTCAAAACGACACTTGGTTATGGTGAAATAAATGCTAATTAAATAAGGTAAGTTCAAAAGACTTTCATTAATTTCAAATATTAAAACAATAGTAGGGTACTCATAAATCATAAAGGATAATAAATAGGTCTGAAAAACGATTCTTAAAAATAAGTTTTAAACATCAAAACTAAAAGTTAAGAGAAACATTAAAAGAACTCTAAATTTCATGATGCGGAAGCGTAAAAACTAGTCCCAGTGGCTCGTTCACGAATTCCGCTTGTCCATCACCAGTGCATCTCTACCCTTACCTGAAACAACAACATTAGAAAGAATGAGTATAAAATACTCAGTACGTAACCTCCACTACTGGGGTCAGGCTGGGCATCTATGTCCTCTAGATACCCACCTCTGGTGAAACATATAAACTGCTCTAATTCTCATGGGACACATATGCACATGAAACAAGAAGGAGACTGAGTCCTATCCTACTATAGTTAAGTATGCCCACTACCTCTGGTGAATCCCGAAGGAGACACAAACTGGTGAATCCCGAAGGAGACACAAACTGGTGAATCCCGAAGGAAACACAAACTGGTGAATCTCGAAGGAAACACAAAATCTAATGGGCATCTAACTAATCAATAAGGACATTTGCACAGTCTCAGCATCATAATCATCACTGTACGAATCTATGACATACATATAAACCTCAACATCATGGCTCTACAACATACACAGATACCTCAACATCATGGTTCTACAACATACATGTATACCTCAACATCATCAAATCAAATACAACCGTAGAAGCACATACCATCTCATACTAGCATTCAAGTGTCTATGTGCATAAATAAATAATTCGAATCTCGTAACAGAACATACTTTAATCATGTTATACTATCAATCTTTCATGCATTCTGTCATAACCTTCATTTAACATGCTAGCATACATCTAATGCCTGGCCCGTGGGTAGTTCCAGTAGTAAGATTACTTAACTTGATATTAGGTCGAACCAAAAAGCAATTGAATCTTCGTGAAATTCTTGAATCCTTAATCAAGCCTAAACATAAACCAAACTTTAAAAATTAATAGTTAAGGTCAAATTCCAAACACCCAAATATTACAAAATATTTCCAAATAACCTTACCTAAGGTGTGGTCCAATTCGAATTCACCTTCCAAAACTCCAATTTAAGTCCAAATAATTAGCAAACAAAACTCTTTTCATTTAAATGAAATTCTTGAATCAACCCCCTAATCATAATTTGAAATTAGGCTTACATGATTAAAGCTTGAATCAAATACATACTTCACTACCAATGTCTCAAATAAATTATCCATATGTAGCTTTATCAAAAATCACTTCCAAATGACTTTACCAAAATTTCTCAACAACCAAAAATAATCCACAAGAGGGTAATCAAAGCATAAAACTTACCAAAACTCGCTAAAACAAACACCAACTTCACTGAACAACACCCCAATACCTTCACAAACATAAATCCAAAGTTGAAACACAATGGATATCAACCAATTGATGCCAAAAGTAAATGAGTATTCAAGAATCAATCAAAAACAAACTCAAAATGGCAGAAATCTTACCCAAATTGATAGATCCAGTGATGGCAAAAATGAACGACACTTGAACAGTAGTAGACGGAGGTCATGAAGAAACTGACGCGGTAACTTTGGGCGGCGTCGGACGGGCTCACGAATGTGAGGAAGAAAAGGGAGGTGGGTTTAAATTTTTTATTAAAAAAAAATTAATAACAACAATAATAATAATAATAAAACAAAAAAGAAAGTAAATATAATTACATTTAATTTCTTTCCGTTTTATACTATTAAATTCATTTCCGTTTCAAAAGAAAATTAATTCCTGCCATTAATTTTCCATTTGAATTTCAAATTGAATAATTTCACACCAACAATTAAATTTTCGTACTTATACTTAAAGTCCAAAATTCCAAAAATGCCCTCCAACTAGTAACAAGTACTGAAATTCCAAATAATAAAGTTATTGAAATTACATTATTACTAAAAAAATTTGTGGGGTGTTACAAGCCTGATTAGTGAGGTGGTCTAAGTGTATCAGACATATGGAGGAGTATTATTATGTGCATGAGAGCTTCAGTCTCAAAATATAAAGAATGTCGTGAAAGCTAAACTAAAATAAACATGAACAAATGAAATAATGGAAAATAGTAAACTTGGGTTGCTCCAAGAAACATCGGGTGTAACATCTCGAGCTAGATGAACAGAGAATTTCTACGTCAGGATATGTAAAAATTCTTCCAGTTTTTCAGGTCCTTCTTGCTCCAATCAATGTAACCTGCCATTTCTAGTAGGCTTAACCATTTATCATGGGTGGGTACTTGACATTAGAATAATTTTATTATTTTTAATATAAGGAAAATAAAAAGATGAAAAATCAAAATTAAGAAACAAAATTTACAAGGTTTGTGAGAAACAAGGAAAGAAAGATCAACTATAGGATGACTCTTTGATATAAAAGTTCAGGCTTTTTATCCTCAAACTCTATCACCTGAATTCCCTCATCTAAATTAGACACATTTTCGTTCACATTTTCTCCTATTTTGACTCTAACTCCTCCTCACCATCATAGTACAAAATATTAGACTTCTTTACCTTGATGGCATCAAAAATATTCTCCTCATGCAAGACTCTAATTGCATCGACTATCAGACTAAGTTGTGAATTTATACCAGTTATTGCAACCTCATCCTCTACTATTTGAGTTTCTATACTATCCAACCTCTCTAACTCAAATCTAAAAAAGCTCTTCACCTTTGACTCTAAGATATACTTTTTTAATAGGTCCTTAAGGGAAGGTTTCTTCACAACTAGAATTTTATGAACATCTTGACTCACATGATCATAAGAGGAGTAACTCAAAGGGTAAAAGTTAGGGTTGAAGGGTAGTGATATTGGACCTAGGTTAGACTGGAACACTCCATAAGGACACACATAGTTAGAAAAAGCCATATTCTAATGATTCATGTAAAGAGAATTAACTACTCATCTAGCAATGGAAGCATTGGATCCTTTTGATATTATTTAGAGTTAAACGAAAAATAATAAAGGATTAAACAAATTACATATCTTTGGTGGGTCCCATCTCCATGAGGTTAAATATTCCTGCCATGAGGTCTTCCTCGCTATGACACTGACAAGGAACAGGTGACTTATGGGAGCCTCTTTGAAAGAAAAGGAAAAGAGAGAAAATTGGCATAGAACCTTCCTTTGTGATTTTTGGGAATTCAAGAATTTTGCAGAGAACTCTTTCTCTATAATTTTTCTTATCAATGTTACCTTTTTTTTCATCCCTCATACAGGTCCTATTTATGTGACCTTAATAGGAAAACCCTAATAATAATATATATATTCATGTTTCAATATCTTATATTAAAATCAATATATTGAAGCCCCATTTGGTAACCATTTCGTTTTTCATCTTTTGTTTTTCAAAATTAAGCATATTTTCTCTCCATTTCTTATAATGATTTGCTTATTTCCTAAATACAATGGTTGAAATCTTAGTCAAATTCTAAGAACAAACACAAATTTTTAAAAGCTACTTTTTTTAATTTCCAAATTTTGGCTTAGTTTTTTAAATCAGTGGTAAAAAGTAGATAACAAATGAAGAAATTTGGAAGTAGAAGTAGTGTATTGGAGGTTTAATTTTCAAAAACAAAATATTAAAAACGAAATGGTTACCAAACAAGGCTAAATTATGTGAATGATGTTCAAATATTTTAATTTTTCGAACATATATTTCTTATTTGAACCTAATCCAAACTAAATATATAATTTTATTTAATATATCTTTGATCGACTGGATGTGTGTGTGTATGATAAAAATATAGATAAGGATGGTCTAGTGGCAGCATACATGGTCAATAAGTACGCAACTTTGGAGTATTCCAAAAGATATTTATGCAATTTAATTTTGCTAAGAAAGAGCTTTTCGATGCAACCAAGAGGTGGCCGCTAAATAAGTGATTTTGGGGTTGTTTTCAAATAATAAAGATAAACAATGAAAGAAACCAAGGAATTCAAGACAGGTTTCACCTAATAGGCTTTATACCTTGAGCTATGCGGTTGCATCACGTCGATAGCGACACACCATGGACAGAAAACTTCCTTTATTCAGTCCTGTTACAAGTTCCTTTAGTAGTCTAAGTAGCTAAACCTATATCTCTATGGCTAGTTGAATTTCAAATATCATATAGTGTATCTTATCCCTAAGCATATATGACAATACTATCTATAAGCTCTTAGTCCCATATTTCTTTGTGATATCTTTTATACTATAACATTCTCAACATTAAAACTCCACAAGCATGTTAAATTAAGTGATTAGATCAACTTAACAAGATTTTAATATAATCAACTAAGGAAATGTGAAGGTCAAGGCAGCATGGTGAATTGGAAAATGCTTAAGCCATAAGGTTTTATGGTATCCGCATGACTGAATATCTTAGAAAACTTAGCCCATAATGAGATAAGAATTAATAGACCTCATTAAATCCTATGTCATGAGTTACAATGTCACAAATAATGAAATAAAAAAAAAAAAGAAAGAAAAGGAAAACAACAAAAAACTAAAAGAACAAATATTGAGAAATAGTAACATAGTCTTTTAATTAACCTAACAAACTAAGGTGCCCTCTAAGATAGATTTGATTCTTTCTCAAGCTGAGTCTCACTCTTCAACGTGTTCTCATCGGTAGGTTTAACCTAAAGAAGTCATTTTTTCATAGGAACATTTGTTCTTGAAGAAATTCTAAAATGAATTCATGGGTTTTCTTCAAAGAAGTGGTAAATAATTGAAGAATAAGGCCTCCACTCCTTTATATAGGCCAAAATGATTGAGGGATGGTAAAAATCACGTTATACACTTCTCCCAAGAAATTTTGGCACTGAAAAATGACTTTGGACTGAAAGCAAACATCCGTAAAAAAGTGGACACAATCTGGTAAATTAAGATTTTCAATATGGGTGCATCGTCCAAGTTAATGCTCGTGCATCAACCAATGAGGACAAATATTCAGGCCAATGCGAGCGCATCTAGATAAATTTCTGCAAAATAGTTAAAAATCTGGAAAAGCTTATAAAACTAGTCCAAAACAGTAAAAACTAACTTTAGAGTATTTAAAGACATTTATTTGCTCATTTTACACAATTTAGGTTATTTTTAGAGAAAAATATTAAAATAGATAGTAAAAACATGCAGTTTTTTACATCCATAAATCCCCCATCTCCCACCCCCCCCCCCCCCCCAAAAAAAAAAAAAAAAAAACTTAAATCTTTTGTTGTCCTCAGGCAAACAAAATATAGATTAAATATTGAAAGTGAATTAGGGTGCTTAGTCAAAAATAAATGCAAATGTAATTTTTAGGAAAGGTCTCAAACCCTGGTACCTTACTTTTCAATTCCCAAAGGGCCCTCACAAGAGTTTCATTTGAGAATTGGTTCAACTTTCATCAACTATATAACCAACATACACAATTAACCTAGCTACTAGTCATGGAACCTAGTATAATCTCTAACAAATCAAAAATTTTGCCGAAGCTCCATACCTAAATATACAGTACATCCCCATTTTTTAAGACCCTCCCACTCGGCTTTGGCCCCAGACATAGCCCTTTGGACTTTGAAACAGGCGCCTTCTTGGCCTACAATTTAGAGGAAGAAATTAATGGTCACTAGGTTTGGTAGTGCTCAACGAAACAAGAGCCTTTTGTTGGTTATCTTTCTCGACTTATGGCTAAGTATAGTCTATGAAGTATGGTGAAAGTTGTTGGGCTGAAGACCCTTCACAAGTCCCAAATACTCAAGATCACCGTTGAAGAGATGAAGAAATGACTCAAATCAATTCTGCCAAATCCTCGACACACAAAACAGGAGCCTTTGGTTGGTTATCTTTCTCGCTACTCGATCCTCGATCAGAATTTCCTTCTTTGTCTGACTGGTCTCTATTAAATCCTCGATGCAATTCGATGATAACAGAATTAATACTCGATCATACTTAACGGTTCTTGAACGATACTCAGTGCAACTCGAATGTGAAAACGATGTACTTGTACCTAATCGATAGCAATTAATCGATGCACGATTGACTCGATAACTTGATTACTTGATGGGATTTGTAATGTAAATGATAGGTGCTCGATTGCAGTGAAGCATTACTCAATTGAAACAAGAAAGATAAGGAAGAAGAAAGAGACATAGTGTTTTACGTGGTTCGGTAAGGTTTCCTACGTCCACGGAAAGATTTGAAATCTTTTACTAAATGAAGATTGCTTACAGACTTTTTGTTTGCAAGAAAACTAAGAAAAGATGATAACTCTCTGTTTTTTAATTCGAAAACAGTTGTATTTATAATGATATACCAACTGACCGTTACACATTAGTTAGTTACAAACAAAAATCTGATGGTATTTGAGTCAAACTTCTTTAAATTCTCCACCTTGACTCCAATGCCTGCAATCTTCATAATCTTCCTGATTCTAACCGATTTGTCTACCCTATGTTTAGAAGCTCAAAACCAACCTGGTCTACACATTTAAACAATTTAAGCTTTGTAACAGGTTTAGTTAGCATATCAGCTGCATTATCAGAAGTATGGACTTTTAAGATTTCTATCTCCCATGTCTCAACTTTATCTCTAATAAAGTGATATTTGATATCAATATGCTTTGTTCTAGTATGGAATTGTGGATTTCGGGACAAATGGATAGCACTTTGGTTATCACAGTAGAATTTCACTACTGTTTGATCTATTCCAAAGTCTTTCAACAGTTCTTTAAGTCACAAAGCCTATTTGATTGCTTCAGTTAGAGCCATATATTTAGTCTCAGCTATAGATAGGGCTACTATAGGCTGAAGTGATGCTTTCTAGCTGATTAGATTGGGACCAAAAAGGAAAAGGTAACCTGTTAAGAACCTCCTTTTGTCCAAATCAACAGCATAGTTAGCATCAGCATATCCATAAAGCTCTAGTTTTAGTTTAGCTAACCTTTGATAGACTAACTTAGAGTTTTTAGACCAAACTAGATACCTTAGGATCCCTTTAGTAGCCTCCCATTGTCTCTTACTAGGATTAGACATATATCTACTAACTAAGCTAGCTGAATATGAGAGATCAAGTCTAGTAGAAATCATCAAATACATCTGGCTTCCGACAGTTTCACTATAGGATATGNAAGCTAGCTGAATATGAGAGATCAAGTCTAGTAGAAATCATCAAATACATCTGGCTTCCGACAGTTTCACTATAGGATATGACAGCTATCTATTTCAGGTGTTCTAGGTCAGAATCCTTAGGAGAGTTAGCTGAGAAAAGCTTAAAGTGTTGGGTAATGGGTAAACTCATAGCTTTGGCATCAATCATGTTGAACCTTTTAAAGATTTTCTAACAGTAGTTGGACTGACTGATGCTTAGAATAGACTTGTCTTTGTTCCTATGGATCTCTATTCCTAGGACCTTGCTTGATTCTCCTAAGTCCTTCATATCAAACTCTCTTTTTAAGAGGTTTTTAACATGGGTTAGATCTTCTTTAGACCTACCTGCCAGCAACATGTCATCTACATATATGAGTAGGTAAACTTTGTCCTTGTAAGAACCTGCGTTTAGATAAGCACATATGTCAAATGAGCTTCTTTTGAACCCAATGCTAGAAATATAGTCATTGAATCTCTTATACCAGCATCTAAGTAACTGTTTTAACCCATATATATAGACTTATTGAGTAAGGAAAAGAGATTTTCTTTTCCTTTAACTTTAAATCCTTAAGATTGCGTCATATAGATTGTCTCTTCTGATGTCCATGAAGAAAAGAAGTTTTGACATCTAGTTGATACAATACTAGATTATTTTGAGCAATTAAGGATAGAAGAAATCTTATTGAAGTTTGTTTTACAACAGGAGAGAAAATCTTAGAATAGTCTATTTCTTCCCTTCGAATGAACTCCTTAGCAATCAATCTAGCTTTATACCTAGGTTTTTTATCATAGGATACTCCTTCTTTAAGTTTAAAAATCCATTTAGAAGCAACATATTTATACCCTTTTGGTAGAGGAACCAAGGACCAAGTTTCATTCACATTTAGTGAATGCATCTCCTCATTCATTGCCTCAATCCAATCCTTGCATTAGCACAACTTATTTCTTCCTCAAAGGTAGTTGGTTCCCTGCTAGTAGGAGTTACTACAACATTTAAAACTAGATTCATATAATTCATTTCAGTATATCTAGTTGGAGGTGTGATAGTTCTTCTTTGTTTATCCCTAGCTAAGACATATTGGCTTAAATCAGGTTGCTCACATGTTGTCTCTTCATGTTCCTCTACATTTTTCTCTATTTCTCTTCTGTTACTAGGTTGGCTAGACTCATTTGGCTTCTCGGATGGTAACTCCACCTCAAAATTAGTGTTGGAGGACTCTCCTTCATCCTCTACCGTTTTCTCCTTTTGTATAAATATCTTCTCTTCCCTAAAGGTGATGTCTCTGCTTACTAGGAACTTCCTCTCAATAGGATGCCACATTTTGAACCCCTTGACACCCTCTGTAAAGCCTACAAATATACACTTGACTGCTTTGGCCTTCAACCTTCCCTTAGTTTAGTACACAAACCCTATACATTCAAAGACCTTGAGGTTATCTAAGCTAGGGGGATGTTTAGTCCACTTTTTCTCAGGTGTAAGCAAATCTAAAGATGTGTGAGGGCACCTATTTAAGGTATACACAATATAGGATGCAGCTTCTGCCCAAAAACATTCCCCTAAGATAACATCAGAAAGCAAACACCTAACCTTTTCCATTATGGTTCTATTTAACCTCTCAGCAACCCCATTTTGTTGAGGTGTATACCTCACTATCCCATGCCTAGTTAAACCATTCTCACTACAAAATTTATCAAAATTTTCATTGAAAAATTCAAGCCCACTATCGGTTCTAAAGTATTTTAACCTTTTAGATGCTTGATTTTCTATCATGGCTTTCCATTCTTTAAACTTCCCAAATACTTGGTCCTTAGTTTTAAGAAAGTATATCCAGCTTTTCCTAGAAAAATCATCTATAAAGGTTAGAAAATACATTGAGCCACTAAGGCTTGGTGTAAAAGATGGTCCCCATAGGTTAGAATGGACATAGTCCAATGCTCCTTTGGTGGTGTGTTGAGATTTTGTGAAGCTTTGCCTGGTTGCTTTACCTAAAATGCAATGCTCACAAAAGGAAATGTGCTCATTGATACCTTTGGGAAAGATTCCTTGCTTGGACAGAGCTTGCATCCCTTTTTTACTAATATGGGAAAGTCTTTTATGCCACAAGTCAACCTCTTTCAAGTTTCATGTTGAAGCTGTGTAGGCACTTGTCATCATCTCTACTCCTCTCACAATGTAAAGGTCATTGACCTTCTCACCAACCAACACAACTTTGGAATCCTTGATCACTTTAAGAACTCCACATTTTCCTCTGTATTCACACCCAATGGAATCCAACATGCCCAGAGATATCAAGTTTCTCTTGAGTAAAGGTACATGTCTAGAATTTCTTAGAAGCGATCCATCCTTTAGCTTTGAGGACACTAAACCAACCCCCTTTATCTAGCAGGCTTCATTGTTACCCATATACACTGATTCTCCATCTATTTCCTTGTAAGTATTAAAACAAGGTCTGAAAAGTGTCATGTGATATGTGCATCTGGAGTCTAGCACACAATCATGCTTCCCAAGAGGACTGA
The DNA here is from genome assembly GCF_009727055.1 of Benincasa hispida. NCBI lineage: Eukaryota > Viridiplantae > Streptophyta > Magnoliopsida > Cucurbitales > Cucurbitaceae > Benincasa > Benincasa hispida. The sequence goes on from NC_052358.1 coordinate 23,721,188, forward strand.
TTTGGTTGGTTTGATTTTTGGTGAAGGCTAAGGCATCAAAGTAAAAATAGGAACCTTCAACCACATATGCTTTTGGTTGTTTCCCCTTCTGATCCTTCTCTTTTTCTTGGTTTTTCCTTTTTAGACTGTAGCAATCTCTCATCAGGGGACCTTTCTTCTTGTAGTAATTGCATCACAACTTGGTTTTTGGCCTGTGCTCTTCACCTGACTGGTTTTTGTTCCCCTTACACTGGTTCTGCTTGTTCTTCCCCTTGGCAAATGGCCCCTCTGCATTAGATTGCTCCTTCTTGACTGACTGAAGCTCTAGCTCTCATGTTCTTAATGCAGAAATGATGGCATCAGCTGTGACTGAATCTCTGCCATACATCAAAGCATTCTTCACCACTTTATAGGCTTCGATAGAGAGTTTAATAGCACAAAAGCCTCATTCTCATCGCCAATTTTCTCACCAATGCTCTTGAGCTCTGAGACTATCCTCTTGAATTCATCCAAATTTTCTCAAAGAGGCTTGGCAATATCCATCTTGAACATGAAGAACTTCTCCCTTAGATACATCAAATTTTGTTTATTTTATGTTGCTTCCTATCTAAATCTCTTGTTAGGGAGATCCTTTGTTGCAAATTGACCTTCTAGCTTGACCCACATCTTGTAGATTGTGTCTTGATCAATTACTTGCCTTAGAATATTGTCACTAAGATTCAGAACCAAAGTCTCATACACTGTGAGCTCCATGTCTTCTCTTTCTTGTGCTGATATGGTGGTTGGCAATGTTGATGGGTCCAAAAGGGCCTTGTGTGCTCTTTGCTGTCCAAGAATGGCTTTGATTTTTGTCTTCCACAGGCCAAAATCGCCAATTCAATCAAACTTCTTGATCTCATACCTTGCAACGGCCATTTCTAAATCGAACGAGTAACGAGTCTTGATGTCTTGAAAATATTGAAGCTTCAAGAAAGATGACCTTGATGACTTTTAAGTGCTCTGATACCAACAATTGTTGGGCTGAAGACCATGCACAAGTCCCAAATACTCAAGATCACGTTGAAGAGATGAAGAAATGACTCAAATCAATTCTGCCAAATCCTCGACACCTTGCTACTTAATCCTCGATCAGAATTCCCTTCTTCGTCTGACTTGTCTCTATTAAATCCTCGATGCAACTCGATGATAATAGAGTTAATACTCAATCGTACTTGATGGTTCTTGAACAATACTCGGTGCAACTCGAAGGTGAAAACAATGTACTCGGACCTACTCGATAGCAACTAATTGATGCACGATTGACTCGATAACTTGATTACTCAACGTGATTTGTAATGTAAATGATAGGAACTTGATTACAGTGAAGTATTACTCGATTGAAACAAGAAAGATAAGGAAGAAGAAAGAGACACGGTGTTTTACGTGGTTCAGCAAGGTTGCCTATGTCCGTGGGAAGATCTAAAATTTTTTACTAAATGAAGATTGCTTACAGATTTGTTATTTGCAAGAAAACTAAGAAAAGATGATAACTCTCTGTTTTTTAATTTGAAATCAATGGTATTTATAATGATATACTAGTTGACCATTACACATTAGTTAGTTACAAACAAAAATCTGATGTTATTTAAGTCAAAATTCTTCAAAAGCCATAGAAGAAGATAAGTTGCCTCTCGTGTAAATCAAAGTTGGCCGAGGTTGGTAAAGAAGTACACGACCAAATTTACATGAGGTCAGTGAAAGTCAATGTAGGCGGTGTACGAGCGACCAAATTGCCTAAGCAAGCACTCCAAAAGGATGAAAAGGCAGTGTGTTAGGAGGGTCGTAATGTAAGTATTGGTTGAGAGGCTTAAATGTAGGAAACTAGGCTGCTATGGATTGATGTGATGATGGTGTCGTTCAATTGATGTGATGATGGATAGAAGTATGAGGCCAAAGTTGAAGAGTTCAACTTAATCATTTAGTAAGAGGGCAAAGTAGTAGCCTTAGAAATGCTAATTGAAGATTAACATGCCAGGTGACATTTTATTAATACAAGCTTACATGCAAGCCCAAGTATAAATATGTCTTACAAAGAAGCAAACTATTTTGCCAAAATTTTCAAACGCCTAAGAGGAAGTATTGCTGGCACTTAAAGCTCGGTTGTATTGAAGGAATATTGGGAAAACTCGATAAGTGTAGAGGATTTCCAGCTTAATCGGAGGAATTTGATGCTCGAATTCTAAATTAAGGAAGTTAAAGTGTTTATGAGAAAGTTCTTAGAAAGAGCTTTAGTAAAATAATGGTTTGATTTAAAGATATAAATATAGAAATGAAATATGGAATGATGTTATGGTTGAATAAACAAGCAACTACATTCGAGGGATAAGTAAGCAGCTGACCAGACAAAGAATACGACGAAGTACATAGGCAATTAGCTAGGATTTATGCAATCGTAGGCAGCTGACCAGACAAAGAATACGACGAAGTACATAGGCAATTAGCTAGGATTTATGCAATCGTAGGCAGTAGATGTTCAGCAATAGGCACAAAGGCGTGTCTTCATGACTTTTCAAGCGCCCAATAGCAAGGGTTGCCTATCTGGAACCAAGTAGAAGGTAAACTGGCTAAGTATAAGCGATACGATGAACTTAGTCATGATGCAATGATATTACTAATATGCGGTCAAGTTAAGCTTATATGTTAAGCTTAAAAGGGAGCTAATTATAATAACCAAAGGACCTCATCTTATTACAGGGTATACACAAATAGAAGAGGTTTACAAACCTCATTCTTTGAAAGCACGAATTATGTGATTAAGTTTATATATTAGATGCATGTTTTATTTATATGTTAATCACATAATCCGTAATTTCAAAGAATGAGGTTTTAAATGTAAATCTACTATGTGATTTCCATAGGTTTATGTTTTTATGATGAAGCATGATAATTTCAGCAAAGGAACTTTATAAGCATGTTCTATTTCCAAGGCATTATGCGATGACATGTTACCATGAAACTCTAATCATTTGATGATAAGTATTCTTTTCCTATTCATGGAATGTTTAAAAAATGTTTTGTGCCTTGTACAATCCTACTCCAATGTTAGTACGAAGGTATTGTAAGGTATCCATATTTTAGTTATGTTAGGAATCCTTGACACTGAAGGTATAGTATGGTAATCAGGTTCCAATTCAGCTTTACGTGCACGTATGATCCATATTATTGACATTGATGAGATTAAGCAAAAAGGACTCTCTCTCAACTAAGACTATTAGAGATTGAGTAAAAAGGCTCTCCCTCATGTTCAGACAGAGGAGTAGAGGTGCTTTACAAGAAATAATGATGAGTTTTAATTAAGGGTTTTTATATGCTATGATTTTACATTTCCAGATTTTATTTTCTAACCTTGAAAATGAGCATGTAAATATTTTTATGTAAGCCATGTTATATTACTTTTGTATGAAAGCATGTTTCTTAAAGTAGTCACTCACTAAGAATTTTAAGCTCATACTTTCAAATGGTTTCCCCACAGGTAGTGGTTGATGTTCCAAAGCCTAGTGGATTTTCCAGTTTGTCACTACTTAGGATTTCCAAGCATTTTGAAGTTTAAGTGGTCCTTTTTGTTATGTTTAGACCCTGGTTTTTGTCTATACATGTCATAGGAGAAAGGATAGAACTTGTGTCAAACTATTGTTATATTAAACTTAACTTTCCAAAATCTGTTAATGTATGTTGGTTTGATGGCTGACTAGCAGCGTATATGTATGTTGGTAAGATGTAGAAACCATAAACTGCTAAATAGGTTTAACAGGTACTGAGGAGATAGATTGATAGCAATAGGTTGGACAGTAGTTGTCATAAGAGGTTTGACGACTATTGTCGTCACATTCCTTCTCAAATTTAGAGGGTAATCTGGGAGGGGGTGTGACAAGTTTGTATCAAAGCATAAGATTTTGGTAAATAAAGTCATGCATTAGTTTAGGACCATGTAATGATGTTATAATTCTAATAATGTGAATATTATAGGAAATGCGCCTCGAGGAAGTGACAGACTGACTCGATAGACAATTAGAGAATCAGTGGCACATGAAGCTAAAAATGAGGGAGAGTCTAACACCCCTTAGGTTAGAGTTAATCCTAAAATGGAGGATAGAGTTTTTGGCATGATTGCTCAAAGGTTAGCAGCCAGTGTGAGGTCTGTATAGACAAATCCAGAGAAGAAGTATGGCATTGAGAGGATGAAGGCACTAGGTGCCACTACATTTGAGGGTATGATTGACCCAACAGATGCAAAAGTATGGTTAATTCAGATGGAGAAATGTTACCAAGTTATTGAATGTCCTGAGAACCATAAGGTCAAGCTAGTTGTATTTCTATTACAGAAAATAACATACCAATGGTGGAGAGTGATAGACTCTAGAAGAAACATATCAGAAGTGATGACCTGGGATGAGTTCAAAAGAATTTTTGAAGAAAAGCATTATCCTGCTTCCTTTGTGATGCAAAGAGGATTGAGATCCTGAGACTTGTTCAAAGGAACACAACCAATTACTAAATATGGACAAAAGTATACAGATTTATCCAAGTATGCTTCTACAATTATAGCTTAGGAGAAGGATAAATGAAACGGTTTTGAGAGTGGACTAAGAAAGGAGATTCGAACTCCTGTGACTGCTATAGTTAACTGGACGGATTTCTTTTAGTTAGTTATCAACGATGAGAGTTGAAGAAAGCCTGGCAGAGGAAAGCCAGACTAAGATATCTCTAAAAGTGACAAATTAAAGTTCGCTATAAGAGTTTCAGGAAAGAGAGATTTTAAGCCCCATTTTGGTAGGCAAGCAACTTCCCAGGCCAGTACAACAGGAAGTCAGTAGAGATGAAGTAGACAGGGATTGTAACGACCCGAGTTCAGGAGGGGTACATGAATGAACCGATATCACATCTGAATGAGAGGGATCCTGAGGACATGAAAGTATGGTTAAGAAAAGCTTAAAAGAATTGAAAGTTACTACCTATACCAACAAGGTACACCTTCCTTTTCGGTGGCTCAATCATAAAAACTCCAAAGTTAAGCATGCTTACCTTGGAGAAATCCTATATTGGGTGACCTTCTAGGAGTTTTCCTAGGATGTATGTGAGTGAGGACAAAGCATATGGAAAGGACCCGTGTTGGTTTGTGGGGACAACTTTTACTTCTAAAAAGCATTCAAGGCAAGGGAGGATGACATAGCCAGGTCGTAGGGGACGTAGGGGAATGTCGGGGCCATCAGGTGTCAAATCCGGATTCTGAATCCTGGTTTGAATCTTGGGCTTGAGGCGTTACATGGATCTAATTAGCCAGCTGAGGGATCCAGGTTAGGGCATATAGGTGAGTTTGTTGCCAGTTCAGTCAAGAAACTACAATGTGCGAATTGTGGTAAGCATCATTCAGAATAGTGTTACGAGGGGCAGAATGTCTATTACCAATGCGGACAGCCAGAACATTGCCAGATAAGTGTCCTTGGCTAGTTTTAGGATACAGGTTGAGTAAAGGACGGTATCACAAACAGTGAGCTAGCCCCAGGCGGGTGAAGTTAAGGATGAGGACACTAGTAGTGTCAAATAGAAGAGTGTAGCAGGACGGCCTCGTCAGCAAGGCAAGGTTTATGCCATGACACAACTGGAGGCTGAGAATGCACCAGATGTTGTGATTGGTACAGTATTTATTCATGATAGGTCTGCTTATGTATTATTTGATCCAGAGGCAACCCATTCTTTTATTTCTAGCATGTTTGCATTGAATATTGATAGGATACTAAAAAGTATGCCTAAAGAGTTAGTTATTTCTACTGATGTTGGTGATATGCTTATAGTTAATGACTATTATAGAAACTGTATGATTACAATTGAGGAACAAAGCATGGTGATTGATTTAATTCCCTTAGAACTATTGGAATTTAATGATATTCTAAGGATGGATTTCTTGTTTAAATACCATGCATCTGTTGACTGTTATAAGAAGGAAGTGATATTTAGATTACTAAGCAGAGTAGAGGTCGTGTTTGCAAGAGAAAGGAAAAAGTTTCCTACTTGTATAATTTCAGAAATACGGGTCATGAAGCTATTGGGTAAGGGATGCATAGCGTACTTGGCTCGTGTAACAGTTTCACAGGTGAAGAAGTTAGGACTAGAGGATGTTCCTGTGGACAAGAGTTTGTTGATGTGTTTCCCGAAGAGTTATCAAGATTACCACTTGACAAAGAGGTGGAGTTTACGATAAACCTAATTTCAAGGACAACATCTATATCTCAGGCACATTACAGAATGGCACCTACTGAGTTGAAGGAGTTGAAAACTCAGCATTGCAGGAACTAGTTGATGAGGGCTATATCAGGCCCAGTGTATCACCTTGGGGCACCAGTTCTATTTGTAAAGAAGAAAGATGGTACGCTCTAGTCGTGCATTAACTATAGGTAGTTGAATAAGGTGATTGTATGAAATAAGTATATGTTACCTCATATCGGTGATCTTTTTTATCAATTAAAAGAAGAATCAGTGTTCTCCAAGATTCATTTGAGATCAGGTTATCATCAATTGAAAGTTAGAGAGTCAGATGTCCCTAAGACAGCTTTCAGGACCAGATATGGGCATTATGAGTTCCTAGTGATACCATTTGACTTAACTAGTGCCTCAGTAATGTTTATGGATATGATGAACAGGATAACCCATCCAAACCTAGATCAGTTTGTAATCATCTTCAAAAATGATATCCTAATTTACTCAGATAGCAGGGAAAAACATGCAAAGCATCTGAGAATTGCATTGTAGACACGACGTGAAAAGCAGTTATATGTCAAGTTCAATAAATGTGACTTCTAGCTTGACCAGGTACTATTCTTGGGACACGTAGTGTCAGTTGTAAATGTTAGTGTTGATTCCAGAAGATAGAAGCCATAGTCAAATGGGAACAACCCAACTCAGTAGTAGAGGTACCTAGTTTCCTTGGTTTGGTAGGTTACTATAGAAGGTTACTATAGCTCTCCCATTGACTAGTCTAACCAGAAAGAATGCTAAGTATGAATGGACAGAAAGTTGTGAACTGAGTTTTCAGGAATTGAAGCAAAGATTGGTGTCTACGTCAATTTTAACCTTTCTAATTCTAGAGGACTTCGAGATTTACTGTGATGCATCCAAATAGGCTTTAGGATGTGTACTGATGTAGAAAGAAAAGTTAGTAGCTTATGCATCCAGATAGTTGAAGAAGGGTGACTACCTTACACATGATTTAGAGCTAGTAGTTGTGGTGTTAGCATTAAAGATTTGGAGATATTACCTGTATGGTGAGAAATTTCATATCTTTACAGATCATAAGAGTTTGAAGTGCATCTTCGACCAGAAAGAATTAAATCTAAGGCAAAGAAGATGGATAGAGTTGATTAAAGATTATGATTGCACCATTGAATACCACCCAGGTCAAGTAAATGTGGTAGCCGATGGATTGAGCAAGAAGTCAAGTTACCCTAGAGATGTGCTTAGTTCTAAGGGGGAAGGTTATTGCAAGAATTCAGGAATGCTAATGTAGCATTTTCAGTAGGCCACTTAGGTGAGCTATTAGTACATTTTCAGGTAAGGCCTACTTTGATAAATGAGATTATCAGAGCTCAGTTTGTAGACCTTGGTCTTAGAAAGATAGCTGAAGAAATTTGTCAGTAGTAGAGAATAGATGATGTATTAAGACAGGATGGAGCCTTAATGAAGGAGCACAAGTTATGTGTTCCTAATGACGAGGCATTGAAGAATGCAGTCTTAGAAGAGGCCCATAGTTCAACTTATGCTATGCATCTAGATAGCACCAAGATGTACAAGACATTGAATAGATTAATGATGGCCAAGAATGAAGAAAGACATAGCCAGTTATGTAGATAGATGCTTGATATGTCAGCAGGTTAAGCTAGAACATCAGAGAACTATAGGTTTTCTTAACTCACTTCTAGTACCTGAGTGGAAATTGGGACATGTCACTGTGAATTTTCTTTTTGGTCTACATAAGACACTTAGATGGTGAAGTTTTTGCCAGTTAGAGCCACTTCTACCCTTGATCAGTTGGCTAAGATGTATATTGACAGAGTTGTGAGCCAATTGTAAGCTCCAGTATCAATTGTATCAGACAATGATCCGAGGTTTACCTCGAAGTTCTGGCCTTGTTTACAGAAGGCACTTGGTACTAAGTTACATTTCAGTACAACATTTCTTCCACAGACAGATGGATAGTCAAAGTGAATGATTCAGACATTGGAGGATATGTTAAGGGCCTGTGTGCTATAATTTAAGGGGAGTTGGGATACACACTTGCCATTAGCAGAATTCGCTTATCATAACAATTATCATTCCAGGATTGGTATGACTCCGTATGAAGCCTTGTGTAGGAGACCATGTAGAACTCCAGTCTATTGGAATAAAGTTGGTGAAAGGAAATTAATAGGGCCAGAGTTAGTACAGATGACTTCAGAAAATGTTAAGTTGATAAGAGAAAACCTAAAGACAGCTTGAGACAAAATAGAGAGTTATGCAGATAAACGAAGAAGAGAAATCAAGTTTGATAATGAAGACCAGGTATTTCTTAAGTTATCACCATGGAAAGGCATACTCATATTTGGTAGGAAAGGTAAGTTGAGCCCAAGATATAGAACCCAACGAAATAGTTGAAAGCCTCAAGCCAACGACTTATAGATTAACCTTACCTACAGAGTTATCTAGGATACATGATGTATTCCATATATCAATGTTAAGAAAGTACCTTCCAGATCTTGCTCATATTTTACGAGATCAACAAGTATAGTTTAAGGAATTTGTCCTATGAAAAGGAACCAGTAAAAATTCTAGACAAAAAAGAATAGGTATTGAAAAACAAGACTATTCCACTGGTTAAAATGTTATGGAGGAACCATGGAATAGAATAAGCTACATGGGAAGCTGAGGAACATATCCTCATTTATTCACTTAACTGGGCTTGAAGCAAAATTTCGAAGACAAAAATTCTCTAAGAGGAAGGTAAATTTTAAACCCCTATCTTTATTTTACTAATTAATTATGTTTAAGTCCTCTTAATTATGTTTCTAAGCTCTTGTAAGTATGAACTTATGATGTTTGTATTAGTTAAAATGTATAGAAGGTTTATTGCATTTGTAGGTAAAGTTTAAAATGAGGGGAAAAAATTTTAGGTGCTAGAATGTTATGCTCTCAGGTACTTGGAGGGTAGAAAAATATGCTAAGTGTGGGAGGATGAGCTCTTGGGTAAGATAGAGAAGAGTTAACACTTAGAGGGAAATAGAAAACTCAATGTGATGAAGTCATGTTGTGTTGGTCAAGAGGCTTAGAAGTTGTGATGATGGTATCATTCAATTGATGTTATGATGGATAGGAGTATGCGATGATCAGGAAAGGGCTTAAGTGATCGCAAGCCTCATGCAATGAAGTTATGTTGGAAAGTCCAACTTAATCATTTAATAAGAGGACTAAGTGACAGCCTTAAAAATGTTAGTTGATGATTAGCATGTCAGGTGGCATTTTTTTAAGACAAGCTTACATGCAAGCCCAAGTATAAACATGTCTTGCAAAGAAGGAAACTATTTTGCCAAAATTTTCAAATGCCTAAGAGGAAGTATTGCTACCACTTAAAGCTCAGTTGTATTAAAGGAATATTGGGCAAATTCGATAAGAGTATAGGATTTCCAACTTAGCTAGAGGAATTTGATGCTCAAATTCTAAGATAAGAAACCTAAAATGTTTATGAGCAAGTTCTTAGAAAGAGCTTTAGTAAAATAATGGCTAGATTTAAAGTTATGAATATAGAAATGAAATCTGGAATGATGTTATGGTTGAATAAGCAGACAGTTGTATTCGAGGGATAAGCAAGCAGCTGACTAGACAAAGAATACGACGAAGCGCATAGGCAATTAGCAAGGATTTATGCAATCATAGGCAGCAAATGTTCATCGCATAGGTACGAAGGCATATCTTCATGACTTTTCAAGCGTGAGGGTTACCTATCTAAAGCCAAGTAGAAGGTAAACTATCTAAGTATAAGTGATGGATGAACTTAGTCATGATGCAATGACATTACTAATATGCGGTCAAGTTAAGTTTATATGTTAAGCTCAAAAGGGAGCTAAAGTTACTAACCAAGGGACCTCTTCTTATTACAGGGAAGAGCACATAAGAGAGGCTTATAGACCCTTGGATAAGTAGCTTAAGACAGTGAGTGACAAGTTTCACAATGATTTCTAATGAGTAGTTTTATGAATGGTTTTTCAGCGCATAGTCAGTTTAACATGTTGTTTTAATACTATGATTTCTTCAACACATGTTTTATTTATATGTTGATCGCATGATCCATGATTTCAAAGCATGAGGTTTTAAATGTAAAACTTGGGATTTCCATAGAGTTATATTTTTTGTTGGGGTTGATGCCCTAAATCTCGTAGGGTCCTGTAGTTTGTAATTGTATTGTACAAATATTTTATTTATTTAATAAAATACGAGATGTTTTATTTGATATTTAGTAGCATTAAACCCACAGACCAATAAACTAACATCCAAGGTTATTATCTATAGCTTAAACATGTATGTAAAGATATACGGGTGGATCATGTTTAATTGATAACCTAAATGGTCTGTAGTAGATCGATAAGGTTGGATACCTTATCCTGGTGACACTACGAATACAGCCCAATTTGTAGATGTTACAATTGTTGTAAAGTGCTAAAAATTATCTGATCCAAATCATTCATGTGGAGACATGTGAGCATGAGTATTCTATACAAAGGAGTTTGTATAAGATCGGATCACGAAATGACTAGTCTCATTATATAACACCGTTCATATTTGAGACTTACATTTCACAAGATGACCATTGGTGACATGACTTGAATTCTTAGTGAGTTGTGAACTTCTTCTCATGAAGGCGGTCCTTTGATTTGTATGGGTGAGATAGGCCAAATCGTCGACTCAATAAGCCTATCATTTTGTGGATTCGTCTTATTTAGGAGCTGGGAACACAGTTACACAAGATAGTATTCACATCTTCCCCAATATCAGGGAAAGTAGATAAATTTCTCCCTTAAGGGTTGATTTCATGGCTTAAACAATGTGGAATTACACCCTCTCATAGGCTAATAACTGATAGGAATACAAGTTATTACAGCTCAAATAAGTAAAACAATGAAAAAGTGCGGTGGTAAAATAGGCAATATCATGTCCGAAAGCGCTAAACTAAAAGGAATTGCAATCATGAGCCCTCATCACATCAAAGTAGTTAATTTACCTATTTTGTGAAGGTACAATGCGATGGCGCATATGAAATTGCGATCCAAAGGCACAATGTGTCAATGCGCTTGAAGTTGCAATCACAAGTCATACGATCGTGAGAAGTCTCTTAAAAAGGTGATCGCATAAAGACCTCGCATCAAGGTGACAGCATAATAAATCATGATGGGACGGAAAGCTAATAACGGTCGATTCCAAATTTAGTTGACAAGCCGTTAAAAGCCACATTGTAGCAAGTACATTCAACTTTCGGTGACTATTAAATGGCGCAACAGAATAGAGGAATTAATGTCGTCCATCTTTGAAATCATTAGCAAGAAAAACTACTTCACCTTGAAATCTATAAATACTGAACGCCACCAGAGAGAAAGGAGCCGATCCACACACGCACATACATATACATATACATAGAGGACGGAGAGAGCAAGGAGACAAGGAAAAAGCCAAGAGAAATCGCTTCTAGATAGATCAAGAGACTGCTAGAAAGAAACACAAAGGAGAGAGGGCCAACACATGCGAGAGCAAAAATACACAACTAGAATAGAGTTGAAGAGATAAAGAGCAGTGTAAAAGGATACGGGAAGCAAGACATGGTTTACCGGGCTTCTTATCTATCAAATCCATTTTTTATTTTGTATTCAGTACTTTATTTGCAGAAAATGGAAACTTCATTTCAATCCTTGTTCAATCTCTCCATATCACGTGTGAGTAGCTAACTTTCTGAATGGATTGAGAAGTACTTAGCTAGCATGACTTAAGATTTACATTTTTTGCGATCATCTTGTCTTATGTATGCATCATTCACCCTTTGGACATACTTGAGAAAGTAGTCTAACGATAGAATCTAGGCTTGAGAGAGTCAGATTAGAATCGCATAAGCAAGAAGTAGAAATTTAGACATAAGTTATATTTCTATTTACACATCGCATGCACCCTAGAAATAGGAATGACGGTATGCGGTCACCTTGTTTTATGTGTGCATCATTCATCATCGCATATGCAAGAGTAGAGACTTAGAAATAAGTCCTATCAACATTTTCGCATATGCTTCGCATGTGTCCTAGAAATAGGAATTGTGGCATTCTGCATTGAGAAATGTAGTACTGATATTAGTGTGTAGCATGATCTCATAACTTGTACACAATCTTAGGAAGTGTTAGCTAAACCCCTTCTCAACCCCTTCATCACATACTTATCGTAACTCTACGCTTTCATCACTCCACGTTCAACTCCATCACATAGGAAATTTTATATCAAAACACTATTCACTTCTTTTTCACCACCGCAATCGAATCAAAGAGTCTGTCGCATATCTACTTAGTAGTCCCTGTGTTCGACCCTGGACTTACCAGGAAACCTAAGAAGGCTTATACTTATGCCTTGTTAGGAAAACTTGCATGATCATCGCAAACTCACATCATCATATCATAATTTTACGTGTCAAGTTTTTGGCGCCGTTGCCGAGGACTACGGTATAGATTGCACTAACATCAAACCTCTTTGATCTTTGTAGCTTTCGACCTTTGTGCATTGCCATTCCTTCGGTAAAGGAAGAAGCAAGCGTCGCATAAGCAAAGGACACACTTCTGAGTCCAATTACAACCCAGAGATTGAAAGAACATTTCGCAAAAGACAGAAAAACAAACGTCGATAACCAGGAAGAACTCACAGAATGGTTGAACAACCGGAAGAAAGGCCACAAATGTAAACAATATAATGGCAAATCCTATCCTACTGGCAAATGATCGTAATAGAACCATCAGGGACTATGCGTCACCAAACTTTTATGATTTCTCCCCAGGAATTATGAGACCAGCATTTGAAGGATCAAGGTTCAAGATGAAGCCGGTAATGTTACAAATGATACAGACAGCAAGACAGTTTGGAGGACGGCGTGGTGAAGATCCGCACACCCACCTACGAAGCTTCATTGAAATTTGTAACACTTTTGTGTTCCCTAATATCTCCACTGAAGAAGTTCGGCTCACGCTATTTCCATTTTCACTATACAATAAAGCAAGAAAATGGGCATACTCCCTCGAACCAGGAGAGATAACTTCATGGAAGCAGGTTATGGAGAAGTTTATGAAGAAGTATTTTCCTCCTACAGAGAATTCCAGAAGGAGGAAGTTAATCACCAATTTTGAACAAGAAGAAGACGAATCGCTCAGTGACGCATGGGCAAGGTTCAAGATATTAGTGTGCGACTACCCACATAATGGATTGCCGGATTGCCTCCAAATGGAGATTTTATATCATGGACTAAATCCTACATCGTAGACAACTACCAATGTGGCAGCAACAGGCGGTCTGCTGGAGGAGACTTATGATGAGGCAAAGAACATTCTTGATCGCAAATCGAAAAACCCAGAAGATTGGCAAGAAAGCGATCAACGAGTAAAACCCAAAGAAGGTAATGCAAATAATGGTGCCATCGCATCTTTGCAAAATCAGATGAATGCGATGATAAATTTTTTATAGGGCATCGTAATAAACAATCTCGGAGTGCAAAGAGGGCAAGTCAACGCGATAGAATAGACAAGCACCAGCTGTGCTACATGTAGAGAATCGTATTCAGTTGAAGAGTGTCCACGAAATCTGCAGTCAATCTACTTTGTCAAGAACAACCCTTTATCAAGCACGTACAACCCCGGGTGGCGAAACCACCCTAATTTTTCTTGGAAAAATAACCAACAACAAGGCTATCAATCTATGGCACAAAAAGAAGGACCACCAGGATTTTTCCAAAGAACTAACGGTCAACAACAACAACAAGCCACCGGCTCTCAAGCACCGCCATCGTCCTCTCTAGAGAACCTGTTAAAACAGTACATCGAAAAGAATTAGACGGTCCTCCAGAACCAGGCAACTTCCATCCGCAACTTGGAAATCCAAATAGGACAGATTGCGGGAGAGCTGAAGAATAGACTGCAGGGGACACTACGAACTCAACTAAGCTCCCACGCAACCCGGGGAACACAAGGAAAGAACACTGTCAAGCAATCACCCTGAGAAGTGGAAAGGCGACGGCAGAAGTTAGGAAGGAGTCTAGCAGGACCGATTCAAATGCGATGGAGTCAAAGAAACCATTGACGCAAACTGAGTCAGAAAAGCCCAAGATTATGGAACCTGAAGTTGCGACCATCTCTAAGCCTCTAGACCATGGAACAGTGAAAGTACAGCTACCCCATTCCCTCAAAGACTGAAAAAGAAGCAAAACGATGAAGGTCAGTATCATCGCTTCCTGGAAATATTAAAACAACTACACATCAATATTCCATTTACAGAAGCGTTATAGCAGATGCCGAAATATACTAAGTTTTTTAAGGATATAGTGTTGAAGAAAAGAAACACAGGAAAATTTGCCACGGTGGCATTAACACAAGAATCAAATACTATAATCCCACCGAAGATGCGCGACCCAGGTAGTATTACGATACCCTTCTCAATAGGAGGGATCTACATTGGTCAAACATTATACGATCTTGGGGCAAGCATAAATTTAATGCCCCTTTCAATCTTCAAACAATTAAACGTAGGATAGTTGACACCCACGACAGTGACTCTTCAACTTGCAGATAGGTCCCTGGTACACCCTGAAGGAAGATTGAAGGATGTATTGGTCACAATTGATAAATTCATTCTACCTGCAGACTACATCAATCTAGATTATGAAGCGGACAAATATGTGCCAATCATATTGGGACGACCATTCTTGAATACTGGTCATGCTCAAATAGATGTGCACAAAGGAGAGATCACGATGATCATCAATGGAAAGAAGCTCAAGTTTAACATCATCAAGGCAATGAAGTTTCTAGAAGATGAAGGCCTATCAGATTCTGACAACGAACACACTTGCGATGAAGACTTGGAGTCCGAAGAAGAAAATGAAGAAAGAGAGGATGCGACAGCATCCTTAGAAACCTACCATGTAATAACAAAGACGGTGAACAATCAAGAAAAGTTGAATTTCAATGAAGAGAGAAAAACAAAAAAACCTTCCTTAGAGCAACCACCTACACTGGAGCTGAAAACTCTACCAAATCATTTGAAGTACATTTTCCTTGGCCAGAATGAAACCTTGCCAGTAATAATATCCTCTGCGTCATCGGAAGAAAAAGAAAATGTGATGCTCAGTATTTTGAAGAAATATATTAAAGCAATCGGATGGACGCTTGTGGATATCAGAGGAATTAGCCTAAGTACTGCATGCACAGAATTCGGCTCGAAGAAAATCAGAAAGGCTCGATAGAACCTCAACGCAGACTGAACCCTGTGATGAAAGAGGTTATTAAAAAAGAAATCATTAAATGGCTAGACGTCGGCATCATATACCCTATCACTGATAACACGTGGGTTAGCCTCGTGTAATGCATTCCCAAAAAGGACGAAATGACAGTAGTCCCGAACGTAAACAACGAGTTAATCCCCATGAGAACCGTCACTGGCTGGCGGATTTGTACGGACTACCGAAAGCTCGATGCGGGGACAAAGAAGGATCATTTCCCTTTACCTTTCATTGATCAAATGCTCGAACGACTAGCAAGGAATGACTATTTCTGTTTTCTTGATGGGTATGCCGGTTATAACCAGATTATGATTGCATCGGAAGACCAAGAAAAGACCACATTCACCTGTCTATATGGAACGTTCGCTTTTTATCGCATGCCTTTTGGACTATGTAATGCGCCGAGCATGTTTCAAAGGTGCATGATGGCAATCTTCTCCGAGTATCTTGAAGACTCAGTGGAAATCTTTATGGACGATTTTTCAGTCTATGGGCAAACGTATGAAGTCCATCTGAAAAACTTGGAGAGGATCCTGAAAAGATGCAAAGAGACTAATCTGGTGCTAAATTGGGAAAAGTGTCATTTCATGGTTAAAGAAGGAATTGTGCTCGTGCATAAGGTTTCAAAGGACGGGCTAAAGGTGGATAAAGCAAAAATTGAAGCCATTGAAAAAGTTCCACCTACAGCAAATGTGAAGGCTTTAAGGAGTTTCTTAGGACATGTGGGGTTCTACATATGATTTGTGAAGGACTTCTCTAAAATAACTTGACCACTGAATGCGTTGTTGGAAGCTGACAGAACTTTTGACTTTGATCTACAATGCTTGACCGCATTCAATGCACTAAAGGACGCATTGACTACAACACCTATTTTGATCACACCTAATTGGACAAAACCATTCGAGCTGATGTGCAATGCCAGCAGATATGCGATGGAGGCAGTTTTGACACAGAAGGTAAAGACAATGTTATACCCCATCGCATATGCGAGTAGAACATTGAACTCCACGCAGGCAAACTACACTAGCACAGAGCAGGAGCTTCTAACAGTAATCTTTGCGATTGAAAAAATCAGACCTTACTTGTTGGGATCCAAAGTTATAGTCCACACCGACCACTCAGCAATAAGATATTTAATGACCAAAAAAGATGCGAAGCCGAGACTAATTCGATGGGTTCTCCTCCTCCAAGAATATAATATGGAGATAATCAACCGCAAGGAAACGGAGAACCAGGTCGCTGACTATTTATCACGATTAGAGAATCCAGAAGTGGATCGCATCCAGTCGGAGGTGAACGCCTCATTTCCTGATGAGTAGTTGCTTAAGATTGAAGAACTACCCTGGTATGCAGATATTGTCAACTTCTTGGTCTGCAAACAATTTTCGGAAAATTACACATCCCACCAAAAGAAGCGGCTCATTCATGAATGTAAATCCTACTAATGAGACGATCCAAATCTTTACAGAAGGGGACCAGACCAGATCTTAAGACTCTGTGTTCCAAAGACTGCTTTTCAATGCAAACTTTTTCAATGTCATGACTCACCCTATGAAGGATATTTCAGGGGACAGCGCACAGCGGCAAAGGTTTTGCAAAGCGGGTATTATTGGCCAACTCTGTTTCAAGATGCACGAGACTATTCTATGAAATACGATAAGGGCCAACGCACTGGAAACATTTTAGAGAAAAATGCGATGCCGATGAACATCATATTGGAATTGAAACTTTTGACGTCTGGGGCATAGATTTCATGGGACCATTTCTACCATCAAATGGTCATAAATACATTCTGTTAGTCGTCGACTATGTTTCCAAGTGGATTGAAGTGGTATCATGCGTCGCAAACGATGTGTCAATAGTCTCCAAATTCTTACAGAGAAACATCTTCACTCATTTGGCACCCACGTGACATAAATAAGTGATGAAGGACCGGTTCGATCAGCCCATCGCAATCAAGGGAATCAGCCACTGCAAGAAAGGATTGCGATTTAAAAAAATGATGCGGGCGACAGAGCAAATTTTGGGCGTTGTTGTCTTTCCTTGCTTCATCTTATTTCAATTTTTCATTTCTCGCATTTCAATTTAATATTGTTGAACTCTACTATCGCATCCTCTTTAGTTTGACTCAATCTTGAATTTTTTATTACTTTATTTAGTCGCCGCATTCACCTCGTACCAATTATGACTTCAATGATGAAATTCATGCCTCTATTTCTTACCGCATGTACTAGAGTCAAATTAATTTCAAGAAAATCAATTCATAAAACATTTCTAAAATTTAGCGGTCTACCAGCTTTCCTTCAAAACTATTTTTATGAAATTTCCTACGTCTATCGCATGAGTTATTTCGTCTCTCAACAATAAGGACATTGCTGTGTGTAAATTTGGGGGTGCTAATATTGTTATTTTCAACCTTGTTACTTTTGGAATTCATTTCAATCTAAAAAATAAATAAATAAATACATACATATTTTAACGTTGAGATCAGATCCTGCTCGTAGTTGGATGTCTGCATGACACCCGTGGGGAAAAGCCAAAACGAAGGTGGGAATCGTGATCAACACATAAACCAAGTGATAGCGACTCCGCTGCCAAATAAAGAGATGGGCATGAGTTTTGATTGAGAAAGAGCGTCTCACTCGTAGTTGGATACCCGCATGACACCGTGGGGGAAAACCAAAACGAAGGCCAGGCACTCAGATCAGCGAAAGATCACAAAACGAATATTTGAATCGCGCAAGGGTCAAAATCACTTGAACACCCCGGTTGCATAAAGTTTGAAATAAATCGTGCGATGTCCTAGAAACGAGTAAAAAAAATTTGAAGGTTAAGCTTGTGGTCCCTAAAAATTAGAAATATTTTAGGAAGAGATCAAGATAGAAATTAAGAAGGCATTAGTTCGTGAAATTTGAATAAGGCACCTTAAGAAGTCTAGGTAGGATAAAGGTAGCTGAATTTTTAAAGAAAAACTTTAGTTTATGCTTGAGGACAAGTATTGTTTTAAATTTGGGGGTGTGATAACTATTAGGAATACAAGTTATTACAGCTCAAATAAGTAAAACAATGAGAGAATGTGATGGTAAAATAGGCAATATCATGTCCGAAAGTGCTAAACTAAAAGGAATTGCGATCGTGAGCCCTCATCACATAAATGCAGTTAATTTACCTATTTTGTGCAGGTACAATGCGATGGCGCATATGAAATTGCGATCCAAATGCACAATGTGTCAACACGCTTGAAGTTGCAATCGCAAGTCATGTGATCATGAGAAGTCTCTTAAAAAGGTGATCGCATAAAGACCTCACATCAAGGTGACAGCATAATAAATCATGATGGGACAGAAAGCTGATAACGGTCAATTCCAAATTTAGTTGACAAGTCGTTAAAAACCACACTCAAGTACATTCAACTTTCGGTGACTATTAAACGGCGTAACAGAGTAGGGGAATTAATGTCACCCATCATTGCAATCATTAGCAAGAAAAGCTGCTTCACCTTGAAACCTATAAATACCGAAAGCCACCAGAGAAAAATGAGCCGATCCACACACGCACATACTTATACATATACATAAAGGACGGAGAGGGCAAGGAAACGAGGAAAAAGCCAAGAGAAATCGCTCCCAGAAAGATCAAGAGACTGCTGGAAAGCAACACAAAGGAGAGAAGGCTAACACTTGTGAGAGCAAGAATACACAACTAGAACAGAGTTGAAGTGATAAAGAGCAGTGTAAAAGGCCACGGGAAGCAAGACATTGCTTACCGGGCTTCTTATCTCTCAAATCCATTTGTTATTTTGTATTCAGTACTTTATTTGCAAAAAATGGAAACTTCATTTCAATCTTTGTTCAATCTCTCCATACCACGCATGAGTAGCTAAATTTCTGAACGGGTTGAGAAGTACTTAGCTAGCATGACTTAAGATTTCATTTTATGCGATCATCTTGTCTTATATATGCCCCATTCACCCTTTGGACATACTTGAGAAAGTAGTCTAAAGATAGAATCTAGGCTTGAAAGAGTCAGATTAGAATATAGGCTTGAGAGAGCCGGATTAGAAACGCATAAGCAAGAAGTAGAAACTTAGACATAAGTTTTATTGCTATTTACACATCCCATGCGCCCTAGAAATAGGAACGACGGTATGTGATCACCTTTTTTTATGTGTGCATCATTCATCATCGCATAGGCAATAGTAGAGACTTAGAAATAAGTCCTATCGACATTTTCACATATGCATCGCATGCGTCATAGAAATAGGAATTGTGGCATTCTGCATGAGAAATATAGTACTGATATTAGTGCGTAGCATGATCTCATAACTTGTACACAATCTTAGGAAGTGTTAGCTAAACCCCTTCTCAACCCCTTCATCGCATACATATCGTAACTCTACGCTTTCATCACCCTGCGTTCAACTTCGTCGCATAGGAAAATTTAGATCAAAACACTATCCACTTCTTTTTCACCGCCACAATCAAATCAAAGAGTCTGTCACATATCTACTTAGTAGTCCCTGTGTTCAACCCTGGACTTACCAGGAAACCTAAGAAGGCTTATACTTAGGCCTTGTTAGGAAAACTTGCATGATCATTGCAAACTCACACTATCGCATCATAATTTTACACATCATAGGCCGAGAGGGGTTTGGTCATAGTTGGACTATGACTTATTGTTCATTGGAGGGATCAATGATACTTAAGAAGTTAGATGTAACTACAAGGGCAAAATAGTAATTTTGCCTTGTTGTACTTACGAGCAATTTGTGAAGGGTCATCGCACTATTGACTTGTTATATCCAATGGACACATAAATATATCTGTAGTGCAAAGATTGCAGTTGTTCATCTTTAGTAGAGTGTCCGATAGTTAATGGATGTTGAATAATTTAATTAACAAAATTTAATTAATTATTCAACTATCATTAGAGCTTCAATCTACATATTCATAGGTCCCTTCTGTAGCTCAATAGGGATTTAATGAGAATCAATTTTGGGTAATTTGAATTGTTCAAATTAAATGAGAGAATTAATTATATTATATAATTAATTTAATTTAATTATATATGATATAATTAATATAATGTATTTGATACATTATAATATAAAGTTTATTTGAGAAGAAATAAATATTTAAATGTGATTCAAATATTAATTATGTGAATTGGATTCATAAAATTGAACTTAATATAAATGTGATTTATATTAAATACCATTAATAAGAGAATTAAAAATATAGGTTATATTGTATATGATACAATATTAAACCATAGGTTATATGTTATATTAATATAACGTATAGTCTATTATATATTATATGATAAGGTGATTATTATATATATATATATATGTTAATTAGTTTATTAAAATAATTTGTTAAATTATTAAATTAATTTTGAATTTTAATTTAATTTTTTGAAATTAATTTATGGAAGGAAGTTGTAACTCCCTCCCCTTTTTATCTCTGAAGGAAGAACGTGAGGGTTTTCACTTTGTTCACGTATTCATCTTCTTCACAGAAGACAGAACCTAGAACATTCTCTATAATGTTCTCCCAGACTTCCACTCCTCTCAATTCTTTGTTCCCTTCTTCCAAAAATCAAAGAAGCCCACAACTCTCTCTGTGATTCTCATCCAAACAGAGAATACAGAAAGTTCTAATCGGTGGTGGCTATTACACGGTTTCGAGTTCATGGCAGTACGTGGCCATTTTTAGAGAAGATGATTCGTAAAAAAGGTTATTCTTCAAAGGTAAGGATTTCTTGAAACCCTAATATCTTTTTCTTTTTTCTTGTTCAATTTGCAAGCTGTAAATTTTAATTTAATTGCATAATTTTTTCTATAATTGGTATTCTGTGTAAAATATAAATTAGGACCGATCTCCACATTTCATCTCAGGGCCTTCATAGGTTCCTTCATTTTTATGATGAAGCATGATAATTTTAGGAAAGAAATTTTATAAGCATGTTCTGTTTCCAAGGCACTATCTGATAATATGTTACCATGAAATTTTAATCATGTTATCGTAAGTATTAGTTTTCTATTCATGAAATGTTTAAAAATGTTTTATGCCTTGTACAATCCTACTCCAATGTTGGTACCGAAGGTATAGTAAGGTACCCAGATTTCAATTATGTTAGGAACCTTGACACCGAAGGTATGGTAAGGTGGTTAGGTCCTAATTCAGCTTTATGTGCACATATGACCCATATTATTGACATTGATGAGATCGAGCAAAAGAGGCTCTCTCTCAACTAAGACTATTAGGGATTGAGCAAAAGGGCTCTCCCTGATGTACAGGTAGAGGAGTAGATGTGCTTTATAGGAAACAATAATGAGTTTTAGTTTAGGGTTTTTATATGCTATGATTTTATGTTTCCTGATTTTATTTTCAAACCCTGAAAGTTAACATGTAAATATTTTTATATAAAGCATGTTATATTACTTTTGTATGAAAGCATGTTTCTTAAAGTAGTCACTCACTGAGCATTTTAAGCTCATACTTTCAAATGTTTTCTCCACGGGTAGTGGTCGACGTCCTGAAGCCTAGCGGATCTGCCAGCCAATCACTACTTAGGATCTTCCAAGTATTTTGAAGTTTAGGTGGTCCATTTCGTTATGTTTAGACCCTAGTTTTTTTTTTTTTTTTTTTGTACATGTCATAGGGGAATGGTAGAACTTGTGTCAAATTGTTGTTATATTAAACTTAAGTTTGCAAAATCTGTTAATGTATGTTGGTTTGATAGCTGATTAGTTGTGTATACATGTAGTGGTTGATGTTGAGTTTATGGTAAGATGTAGAAACTATAAACTACTAATCAGGTTTAACGGGTGCTAAGTAGACAGGTGCATAGCAACAAATTGGACAGTAGTTGTCATAAGAGGGTTAACGACTGCTGTCTTCACATTCTTTCTTGAATTTAGAGGGTAATCTGAAAGCGGGTGTGACATTTAAGGTCCATAACATCTTGAATGGGAGTGCATAAAGAGGATGCATTCCTTGGTTTTTCTTTAGGGATCGATGGAGAAATGGGGTTGATTGAGCTTCTATGTTGTTTGAGGGGTAGAGGTGCATGATGGAAGGGCAGCTCAAAGTTGTAGAGAAAAGTTGAGAGACTTTGACCTCTTCGAATTCTAAATCAAAAGTGTATAGAAAAGCGAGGGGGAGTCAACATATTTATATTCTTTTATGGCCCACCCAAATTTTGATGACATTATTCGAATATGAAAATTTAGATCAATGTGGTCGCGTCGTTGCCTTGATGCAGGCGTATTGCCTTTTCAATTTTTAAATTTTTTTTCTTTTCATGCCAGTTCGATTATAGACTCCCTTTGTACCTGAAACACTTCAAATAAAGGTTTAAAAAGTCCAAGAAAGTCCATAGGCACTGTAAGTTTTTCTTCGTTTTGAATATCAACTTAATAATTTCACACTTTAACTCCTAAGTAGATCCCCAAGTCGAGGTGTTCCTTATGATCAACTTAAATATCTTTTTCTTAGACAAGACAAAACTAGACAGGGTTCCCTCGTGCTTAAACAATTGGTTAATATTCAAAATTCTTTTTTTTTGTTTTTTTGTTCGGTCATTGTTTGTTTATTATTATTATTTTCTTAAAATAATAAAAAGGCTAAATTATCAGAAATTCAGTAGCGAGATAGTGGTCTTGATCTTTCATTTTGCACCTAGATCTAGATGAAAGATGAGATTTAAGTTTTAATTGAGGTACTTAAATCACAGAGGTTTTTGGTTGCTCAAAACTTCCTTTCATCAACTCCAATGATTGGCATATGCTTACGAACATAACTCTAGTTGCATCCTGTATATGTTCCTCTTCAAATGATTTCCTTCTCTACTTCTTCTCTGAGTCTCTTCAGCGCTTGCTGCTAGCTACAACATATAAAAGTATTCATTAATCTAATAATAGAATATTATTTCTTTCCCTCATGGTATTTCAATGCTAATGGTGCTTTAAATGTTGTGAAGTTGCGACCGCATGGCTTATTATAGTATTCTTTTCTTGTTCATTCTGTTTATTTATTTTTTCAGTGAATTTTCTGTATACTTTTCTCTTTCCTCGGGATCTTTAATACTTTCAAGTGTCGGAGTGCTTCTTGCTTCTTCAAAGAGCACTACACATTCCTTTTCTAATCCACCTTTAAGTGTCATTGCTTTACCATATTCATTTTCTTTTTTATTTAGAGTATGTATGTTGTTTATGGATGCATAGAAAGGGGTGTTGAATCCTCTCTCACATCTATCACGAACCATAAGATAAAAGCTCTCTAAGTTAAATTAGTCTTTAGAAAGCAGTAAAAATGGGAAGGGTTGAGCTTGGATTGACAGAAAAAGTAAATTGCATTAAATTAAAGTGCAAAAAAGTAAAATAGATGGAGAGAGAAAGTGATACACAATATTACCTTCACCGATTAAGAGACTGTTGAGCTATCTATGGATTAACTCATTGATCTAACATGCTAATTGAATTTGTGGGTTAACTGATTATCAGGTCTAATCGACTATCTAAAAATGCTAGATAGACTCCCTCTAGAAAACCAATGTAAATGTTAATTCCTAAGTGAATTAAGTATTGTCACGCAAGTCTATTTACTTAGTTAATTGCATTAAGCTCTTGGATTGATTAGAACATTATATTAAATTAGCCAAACCTAACCTAGCACTCCCATTCCTTAGTTTTCGTTATCTTTCATTATTGGGTGATCTTAGAAATACTAGAAGTTGAACCATAACTATAACTAAAGCCTAGTTACTGCTCAAATTAAGCATGTTATCATTACAATTACGAATAACTCTAACATGCGTAGCGTACATATATAATCTATACTTAAAACGACTAATTTGCCACATTAATCAAATACAAATTACATATGGATTAAAGCAAGGAAAGGAACACAAGAATAAATCAAAGAATCCTAAGAACATACATGAAAATCTCATTAAATCATAAAAAATTGCCCAATAAACCTCAAAATCGAAGATTGGGCCTTTAGATGTTCATCAAAACATGAATGTCGACACTAAAATATTGATTACAACTCAATAATGAAAGAAATCTCATGGGTTTTGGATAAGAATAGCCATAACCAAGCCAAAAGCTCTGAAGATCGCTCCCTAAGTTGCTCTCCCTAAACCCTAAGACTAAATAACCTTATATAGAAATTGTGGCAGCACTGTAGTGCAAGAGAACAGCACTGTGGTGCTCTATCTCTTTTGCCAAGAGTCGTGCCTCAGCGCCTCAATGTGTTGCAATGCTCTATCATCTGATGCAAGCGCTGTGTTCATCAAACTTCAGAGCATTGCGACGCTCTAGAACAGTGCCATAATGTTATGCCTTTTGTTGCTCTCTGCTTTAGGCACCCTACATTACACTGCTGCGTTGCGTGGCGCCCTGAACATAGGGGCATTTTGATAATTTGGTCTCATCTTACCAGATTGATGCATTTGAGCTCAGTTTTCGCTCGTTTTAGCACCATTATGACCTTAACGTCCAATTATACCTCTTTCATGCCCTATACCTACAAATCACTAAACAAACACATGAAGTTAAGGAACACCCTTGAATTAAGCAGAGCGAGATATTACATTTTTGTGTTATAAGTTGATGAGCAAGGTTCATTATAGGCTAATTTCTATTTGATTTTCACATTCTTCCTTTCTAGGTCTCTAAATTTGTTGAGATGTTGCTTTACTTTCAATCTTGACAATTATGTTCGCCTTATATTCCTTAACGAGCTCTTTAATGCTGGTTAACACTTGTGCCTCTTGGTGGACATTTTCATGTTGTAATTTAAGCATTGAATCAAAGCTACTAGTGTGTAGTTAGGATTCCCATGAAGTCTTAAGGTACTCGCTCCATCCTTACTTATTGTGATTTTTGCTAGCCTAATATATTTTAGCCCTTTATTATATTCAGTGGGCTTGTCTAATTTCAGCACATTAATTTGGTTTCTAATTAGGTTTGGTATACTCTTTGTAGTCTGCAGGGAAAGAGTGTTGTTATTGTTGTTTTAGGTCCATCTTAAAGCTGTTTATGAATGAGTTGGAAGAAGAATATTCCTCCACTAAATTTGTTACAGAAGGCAGCACAGGATTGGTTGAGGTATGTCACCTGAATTTATTTCTCCTTCCAGGGATTTTATCATGTGTAAAGTGGTCCCAGCTGAAGAGTTTCCCCTGGTATAATAAAAAGCTGGTTGATTAAGCATTCAGGGGAACATCGAGTAAGCGAGTATGCTTGCATCAAGGAAGCGAGTAAGCGTGCATCGAGTAATCGAGTAAGCTTTTAAGTGTGAAGCTTTCAAGTGAATCGTGAGCAACAAGTAAGTGAGCGATCGAGCATCGTGTGAGATGAAATCGAGGATCGAATATGACTCTGCAAATGCTGAAGCACTGGCTATGTAAGTGTTTTTTTCTTGTTGTTGTTATAATGAACTTGGTATTTTCTCTTCCAAAAGGAATTTCTCTGTAATCCTGTTTTTATTATCAGTAAAGAAGATTGAGAGACATTTCACAGTGGATGTAAATCTCACCCTGAGATTGAACCACTATAATTTCTGTGTTGATTGTTCCTTTTTCTCTTCCTCTTTAATTTTTTATTCGAGTACTTCCGTTGCGTCATCACTGAGCTGAAACGTTAGTTAGTGTAGCTCAGATCAACATTACTCATGCTCATTTAGAAAATGATTTTAACAAGTTTTGACTACCTTCTTGCATTACATAATATAAAGAATCGAGATTATAAGAACAATTGTCAAACACACATTTTCCCCTACGATAAACACAAGACATTGAAGAATAAGGACAACTTTCACAAAAATGATTTTTACAACCATCAAAAGAAAAGGTATTAGAAAATTTGTATTTAGAAGCAATGGAGGTATTCTCCTATATATATTTTTAAGCATGCTGACCAATTCTACAAATCGTGCATTTCAATGTCACAATGACCCACAAGTCCATTCTATGGACTACTTTGAACAATCAAGATCTAATTCAAAAGGAATAGGCTATTCCACTCATGCAATAAGCTCATCCTACAAAAGAAAAAGCAAACCAATATAAGAGTTTATGAGAGAAAGATAATATGGTCGCAAGCTAATCGCAATTTCTAAAAAAATTGAATTTGAAATAGTCCTCGACAACGGCGCGAAAAACATGATCAATGGGATGTGTATGTGTGATAAAAAAATATATAGATAATGATGGTCTAGTGTAATCATACACTGCCAATAAGTAATAAACTTGGGGGTATTCAAAATATCGTATCCCAAGAGACTATTTATGCTTATTCAATTTTACTAAAAAAGAGCTTTTCGATGCAATCAAGGGGTAATTGGTAAATAAGTAATTTTGGTGTTGTTTGCAAATAATAAAAAAAAAAAAAAAAACAACAATAAAAAGAAAGGAATTCAAGTCAAGTTTCACCTAATAGATTTTATGCCTTGAGCTATGCAGTCACATCACTTTGACAGCGACCCAACATGGATAGAAAACTTCTTCTACTCAGTCTTATTTCAAGATCCTTTAGCAGTCTAAGTAGCTAAACCTATATCTCTATGGCTAGCTGAATCTCATATCGTTGTCGTGCAATTTCTATATCCTATTGTTTATCTTATCTCTAAGTTCTTAGGTCCATATTTCTTTGTGATATCCATTTATATCTTAACCTTCACAATATTAAAACTCTACTATCATGTTAAATAAGTGACTAGTTCAACTTAACAAGCTTACAATAAAATCAACAAAGAAAATGTAAAGGTCAAGGCAACATGATGAATTAGCATATGTTCAAGCCATAAGATCTTATGGTATCTACATGACTGAATCCTTAGAAAATTTAGCCAATAATTAGATAAGAATGAATAGACTTCATTAAATCTAATGTCGTGGGTAATAATTTAGCAAATAATCAAAAAGAATGAAAAGAAAAACAGTAAAGAACTAAAAGAAGAAATTTGGAAAAGTAGTAAACATAGTCTTTGACTCAACCTAACAAACTATGGTGCCCTCTAGGATGGATTTGATCATCTCTCAAGGTGAATCCCACTCTACAACACGTTCTCACAGGTAGGTTTGACGTAAAGAAGTCATCTCTTTAGAGGAACTTTTATTCTTGAAAAGATTAAGGAATAGCTTCATGGGGTTTTCTTCATAAATGTGGTCAATGATTGAAGAATGAGATCTCCACTCCTTTATATGAGCCAAGACGGTTCAGAGATGGTCAAAAATCATGTTTTGAACGTCTCCCAGGAAATTTTGACACTGAAAAATAGCTTTTGATCAAAAAGACAACATCCCCGAACAACTGGCCATAATTTGGTAAATTAGGATTTTCGATGTGGGCACATCATCCAAGTCAATGCAGGTGCATCAACCAATGTAGGAGCACCATTCAAGCCAATGTGGGCACATCTTATGTACTATAGGACAAGTTGTGTCTATGGATATGATCATTACGAGCAATTCGATCCTTCACGAGTTGTTCATAATTACAGTTGGGTCAAATGTCTATTTTATCCCTATAATTACATCTTGTACCTTAAGTACCACTGATCTACTAATGAATAATATATTTATGATCCAATCATAAACCAAGTCCCTCTAGGTGCAATGAGAGTGTGAGGCTAATGACTAATAGAAATAGGAGTTATTTTGCTTCTTAATTGGAATAATCATGAAAATACAACGAAAAATGCATTAACTTGAGAAGAAAATCATGTAAAAAAAACTATCTTTGCGTTTAGCATTTGCAAAATTCTTTTTCCTGAAAAAATACAATTTGAACCTCTATAAAAGTCGAATTTTGACTACTAAGGTCAAAACTTATCAAGAAAGTTGGATGTTATAACTTGTGAATGCATAGGAAATTGGACAACCATAACCATGCGATGAAAGTTGAATCGTGCATTGAAAAGAAGTATGTGGCGAGAAGATGAAAAACGCATGGGCAGTGATATGTCCAATCAAAATGCAAGCTGCAAGCTGATTTGACAGGAATAAAGGAGAGCCAATGAACTAATAACGCGATGAAAGCCGCAGACCAGGATATGGAATTAAATACAAAGTGTGTCAAACATGTTGGAATACAGAAATATGCAGCGAAAAAAAACAAGATTTTTAAGCATTCTAATTCCTCAATTTTGACATCAAATTAAGCATGTTCATAGGATATTAAAAAGGTTTCATTACATACCTTTGAATATACTCTTCAAACTCAAAATTTAGCTACAATCTTCTCCAATTTTTGCTGTAGGCCACCACTAGAGCTTCCTTACTATTCTCTAGGAGCCTTAGATTGAGTTGTGGAACTCAAAACAAACTTGAATTTAGGGAATTGGAGGAGAGCTTTTCTGGTTTTTCAGCTTGTTGAAGAACAACTTCTTCAACCTTCAAAAAAACCCAGCAATTCAACAATTACATCAACTTTTCCACTCATTCAAGAGTGGTTTTATTACATGACTCTCATGCAAACTGATTACTTGAAGTGATTCCAGCTACTCCATGAATTTGATGGCAGAATTATGTGTAAAAAGGTGACTAACCTTATTGCTTGAAAGTGGGAAAATCCCACATTGAGATTTTTCTCTAATTTTCAATTTTTTTTTAATTGATTTTCAAAATCAAACTTTTTTCAATTTTAATTCTTTAATTAAAATTGAAATTTTATTAATTTTACAAAAATTAATTCAATAATCAATTTATTTAATTAAATTAATAATTAATAATTAATTAAACAATTTAATTAATTCTATTAATTTTATATCAAATATTAAATTAGTTTATCACCAATTCCACTACCATGAATCCCTATTCATGAAATTAATATTTAAATCATATTTATATATTAATCGATTCTCCAATTACGTTTGATTCCAAAATTAAACATGTAACTATATCACATATAATTACTAATTCCCTTAATTCGAATTTGAACGTTTCTACTGCAGCGAGGATGGGCACTGGAAGAGAAACTGCCCACAATACCTTGCAGAAAAAATAGCTGAAAAAGAAAAATAAGGAAATTAGTTCCTAAGGGTTGCTTGCAGACGAGATAATGCTCCAAGTTGTGAACATGGGAGAGTATCTCAGTAAAACCAGTAGGAGATCTTGAAGTTGCTAACGAAAGTAAAAGTATTTATCTTCTGTTAGCAACTTCAAGATCTCCCACTGGTTTTACTGAGATATTCTCTCATGTTCACAACCTGGAGCATTATCTCGTTTGCAAGCAACCTTCAGGAACTAATTTCCTTGTTTTGCTTTTTTCGCTCTTATCTCTGCAAGGTACTGTGGCCAATTTCTCTTCCAGTGCCCATCCTCGCTGCAGTAGAAACATATTCCTTTGTCTACAGCTTTGGCTTTGCCTTTGCGGCCAGTAGAAGTTTTCTTTTTCCCTTTCCCCTTTATTCTTCTTTACAGAAATACTCTTATTCTTAGAAGAAGAAGCAACATCGACCTTTTTAGAGAAGATCCTCTTTTCTCAGCAACGGTAACATTTACCTCCGTTTCTTGTCCTTTTTTTCTCAAAATGGATTAAAAAACTTATAGCTCATTGAGAAATGCAGTCAGGTTATATTTTATCTTGTGCATTAATGCGTTGGTGCGAAATTGCAAGAAGCTCTTCGGAAGAGACTCTAGAATAAAATCGACTTGGCTCCTCTCATCTACAACAGCTCCGTTTACCTCTGCCACATTGGAATGGATCATCATATCCAGGACATGTTCACTAACAGAGGTCTCCTTCTTTCATTTGGCAGTTGTAAACATATTTGATAGCATTATGCCTCAAGGAGAAGAACGGTTGTCCAAACATCCTACATAGAGATTCCATAATCTCTTTGACAGTATACATGTTTTCGTGTTTCTTAGCCAGAACATCAGATATGCCGGCAAGAATGTAGGCACAGGCGTTCTCATTCGCCTTCAGCCATCTGTCATATGCTTCCCGAACAGTTCGGTTTGCATTTAAGCTAGGGATGAGAGGACACTCCTATGTCAAAACGAACCTTAAATCGCCTATCACCAATATTTTATTCAAATTTGATTTCCAAGTAGCATAATTGTCCCCAGTTAACTTATCTGAAGCCAACAATTGTACTAATGAACTAGTCATTTTGAGAACATAAACAAATTCTTTGTTATTGAATTGCTTTTAAATCCAATCATGTTTTAGCAAAGTAATAATGTACCCAAAATTCATTATTTCTGCAATGATACTATAGTGAGTCAGAATAAGTGCTACCTGTTGGGATTGGTGTTCTAATTCTCCCAGAGTCTCGTTGTTTTGTAAAGATACACATTGTTTAATGAATAAAGTAAGTATTACTTAATTTTGGCATTTACTCATATCCAATAAATAAAACTCCTTGGTTATCTTATGTGAACTTAAGTATATCTATGCGATATACAAGTGAATCATGCCTTAAGTAATAACCTAAATAGATCTGTAGTATAAGGATTAAGGTGGGATACCTGATCCTGGTGACACTACGGATACGGCCCGCTTTTTAGAGGTTTGCAAGTGTTGTAAACTACTACAGATGGTAGATCCTGACCATTCATGAGACGTGCGAGTGGGGGTGTCCTATACAAAGAGTTTGTATAAAATCTGGACCACGAGATGATTAGACTCTATATATAACACCGTTGATACTAGAGACTTGCATCTCACCTAAACGACCATAGATGACTCAACCTCAATCTGAGTGTTTTGGGAACTCCTGCCTTTGAGGGCGGTTCTTGGATTAGTATGGGTGAGAGTGGCCAGATTGCCAACTCAACATGCCTACCTTTTTAGAGACTTGTCTGATCTCAGAGTTGGGAACTCAATCCACAAGATGGAATTCACTCCTTTCCCGAAGAAGGGATAAGTAGAGAGATTGCTCCCTTAAGGGCTGATTCTGGGGCTTGAACATAGTGGTCACAGCTTCTCTTTGGAAGAGAAGACTCAGTCATAGTAGGACTATGATTTATATTCATTAGAGGGATCAGTGGTACTTAAGGAGACAGTTATTCACATACCGTTGGAGCTTCGAGCTACAGGTCCATGAGGTCCCCTTGGTAGCTCAATGGATTCAGTTAAGGATCAGTTCTTGGTGTTGACTTGAAATGTTTAAATTGACAAAAGGCATTTTGATTATATATGATATAATCGATATGATGTATGAGATACATCTAGTGAGGGATTGATGTAAATGAGATTTATATTAATTACCATGGAATAGAAAAAGAACTATGGTTCATATGTTTCATGAGATGAAATATTAAAACTATAGGTTATAAATATAGTATGATAAGTTGGTTATCATTTATATTTATAATAATAATTATTATTGGATAATTAATTCTTTTTCTTTAATAACCAATAGAGAGGGTGGTTATTGGATTCATGGTAACCGTGAGATAAAAGGAAAATGGTTTTTCTAATTTTAGTAAGTCTTACAAACTGTTAAAAAGTTTTCATAAAGTTTTTTAGATTTTTCTCTCGGCAAAAAGGATCTCACGGTAGTCGTCAAGTAAATATAGATTTACTAAACGACGACTAGGGCGAGCTAAACGATCGTACAGTATTTACTAAACGATAGAATAGTTTTGCTAGACGATTGCTTGCTCAAAGTAAACGATCGTGTAGTTTCTGTAGGCGACAGACCGAACTAAACGATGAGCTAAACGATTGCATAGCTTTAGCTAAATGATTGGGCATCGACCTATACGATAGGTCTTCGCCATCTCCCACTTGCCTAGTCATGCACACGATCAGTGTTTCCTCCTTCGTCTGCCTCATTCCAAGTCCGAACAGAGCCCACCCTCTGGATTCTCACACCGAGAATACCAAGGTAGCCTTATTGATGGTTCCATACTCAACTCAACATCGTCGAGGTGCATTAGAGGTTGTTCGTGTTGTTGCTGAGGAGTTCATGGCCGAGGCGATCATTGAGGATGAGCTCGAAGTGTTTGTGCTGTGTTGCGGTCGTGTAGATCAAGCGTTCGAGGTCGCTGTTGTTCAAGCAGTCGTGTGCAAAGGAGCATGGAGACTCATCTTCAAATGTTCGTAGAGTTTCTCTTTGTGCATTTGAGTTTTCATGCTGTAATTTCTGTATTATTTGTATAACCACTTATTTTTGTAGACGACTGTAATATGTGATGTTCATTCATGAATGTGATTTGGAATTATCTTACTTCCGCTGCTCATGGAAATCTCGAATCTGATTTCCTTCACTACCGAGGGGCAGTCAAATACTCATTTACTAAAGCAATACATTCTTGACTAAATACTATCTTCAAAATAACTTATATTCTGATAGTCATTTAGCTACCGTTTTCGGTCAACTTACTAACACTTAGTAATTTTGTAAGTGTAACCCTCCATTTTTAGACCTCAGAGGTCGGCCTCAACAATGATATCGAATTGGAAAGTCAAGGTTGGAAAATAACTTAAGAAATCCTATCCATTTCTGGAGTTTGAGTTGTTTCGAATCTTATGTTACAACCCTCCGAGGGGATAGTTGTCATTAAACGACTAACAAGGGCCGCCTAAAGCTAACCAGCAGATGCAACATAGGAAACTCATAGTCTAAACAAATGGAAGAGACCGCAGGATATATTGACACATATCCTTCACCCACTTACTATAAACCACTTCCCCCATTCACCTTGATCTTGACCCATACAAACACTTTCCGAATGGAGGTCACTCCCAGGGTGACAGGAAGCAAAACATGAATTGAGATTAGGAACTCTTAGGGTGGACACGAGAGTTAAAAACAATATATTGTATTTGTTACTAATCTCTCACTGAAGCATTCTAATAAATTCCTAATAACATATCATATATTCTATTAAATTCCCACTGAAGTGTCTTAACATTTGTTCGGGTATATCTTTACTCAGGTTTGTTCCAACTAATTAAACAACCTAACCTAGGTGTTTATCCAAGTATAAAATTTATATTTAGATTTAACCTACGATGTCTAGGTGGTAAACAAGTTTTAAAACCTCACAACGCTCATGTAGTGCTCATAAAACTGGTTAACAACACTCAATTATTCGGTCATAATTCCCAGGTAGGAGATGTTCCATAAACTTTCAACTTAAATACCTCCAGCCTTAGACAGGATTATATACCGGCAGAGTTTGTAACTCAAGTTTCATAAGATAACGACCTATTTTAACTATTAAAACAAGTGGTTAACCTACGTGAGTATGCAACTTATCTTTGTTATGGATTTTAAATGTCTAACCCAATTTTATAACAACTTATAAAACTTTAGACATGGTATACATCCATAACATATATCAGATACCTCATGATTTAATATAATACTTATATTAAAACATCTGAAACCCTAAACATGCATACTATATATTATAACACCTTATAACATACTTTCATGTATGTAACATGCTTTCTATGGTGGAATTTTAAATCTACATGGCATACTATATGCATATACAAGATTTATTTAATTATAACATACATCACATGCATCGAGTATTTACTAAAATACCATTTTTGTAAATGTCATCGAGTACCATCGAGTATGGCATCGTGCATCGAGTATGGACAATGGCTGAAAAATAGTTTCTACTGCTCGACCTTCTTCACTTCTTTCTTCAATTACAACCTAATTGCAATTCTAATGACTACAAGACTACAATCGAATTACAGATACTTAATCTCACATTAAGGCCCATCAATCAAGAGCCAATTACAAGAATTACAACATAATTGAAGAGAATTCAATGCCAAAACTCAGAAAAACCATATCAGTTCACCATTTTCATACAACTTATGAAAAACACCCACCAAGTCAAAATTAGCTCGAATTGAATGCTTAAATG
This sequence comes from Benincasa hispida, assembly GCF_009727055.1. NCBI lineage: Eukaryota > Viridiplantae > Streptophyta > Magnoliopsida > Cucurbitales > Cucurbitaceae > Benincasa > Benincasa hispida. The sequence goes on from NC_052358.1 coordinate 23,755,599, forward strand.
ATGCTCTGATACCAATTGTTGAAATACAGAAACATGCAATGGAAGAAAATAGGATCTTTAAGCATTCTAATTCCTCAATTTTGACATCAATTAAAGCATGTTCATAGGATATTAAGAGGGTTTCATTACATACCTTTGAAGATCCTCTTCAAACTCAAAATTCAACTACAATCTTCTCCAATTCTTGTTATGGACCAACACTAGAGCTTCTCTACTATTCACTAGGAGCCTTAGATTGAGTTGTGGGACTCAAAACAAACTTGAATTTAGGGAATTGGAGGGGAGCTTTTCTGGTTTTTCAGCTTGTTGAAGAACAACTTCTTCAACCTTCAAAAAAACCCAGCAATTCAACAATTGCATCAGCTTTTCCACTCAATCAAGAGTGGCTTTATTACATGACTCTCATGCAAACTGATTACTTGAAGTGATTCCAGCTACTCCATGAATTTGATGGCGGAATTATGTGTTAAAAGGTGACTAACCTTCTTGCTTGAAAGTGGGAAAATCTCACATTGGGATTTTTCTCCATTTTCAATTTCCTTTTTTTTTTAAATTGACTTTCAAAATCAAAACTTTTTTCAATTTTCTTTAATTAAAATTGAAATTTATTAATTTTACAAAAATTAATTCAATAATCAATTTTTCTAATAAAATTAATAATTAATAATTAATTAAATAATTTAATTAATTCTATTAATTTAATATCAAATATTAAATTAATTTGTCACCAATTCCATTACCATGAATCCTTATTCATAAAATTAATATTTAAATCATATTTATATATTAATCGATTCTCCAATTACATTTAATTCCAAAATTAAACGTGTAATTATATCACATATAATTACTAATTCCCTTAATTCGGATTTGAACGTTTCAAATCAACTTATCACGCTATTCTAAGGCTAATCCGTTTGTGAGCTAGTAAGGGGACCTAATAGACCTATAGATCATGGACTTCAATGATCCAAGATTAATTGGCTAAACTCTTTACACCAAATTAACCCACATTCGTTAACTATCGAATCACTCCACTAAAGCCCAGTAGTTGCACTCCCCTCATTGTAGATATATTATGTCCACTCGATATAATCATAATTAGTAAGTTAATCCTTCACAGGTTGTTCGTAATAATAGCTGGGTCAAAAGACTGTTTTACCCCCAAGATTACCTCTTGTTCCTTAAGTTCCACTGATCCTGTAATGAACAATTTGTTTGTGATTCAATCAACAAACAGAATCCCTCTTAGGGTAATGAGAAGGTGGGCCCCTTGTTCAAGACCCGGAATCAGCACTTAAGGGAACAACCTCTCTACTATCTTTGAAAGTAGGTAGGAGCGAATTTCATCTTGCACCCTATGTCTCCAATTATCTACCCAGTTTTATACCTAAAATGGGAGGTGTATTGAGTCAGCGCTGTTGAGCCGACTCTCACCTAGCAAATCTAAGGATATAATTCCGAATAAACAGGAGTTCATAGTTAGCTCATAATTAAGGTCAAGTTACCAAAGTCATCATTTGAAAATAGTTAGGCTTAAATAGTAAACAATGTTATAAAGTAAGAGTGTCTTATTTTTTGGTCCGATCTTATGCCAACTCATTGCATAGCATGCCCCCACTCCTAATGTCACCACATGAACGAATTAGGATCACTTCGTTTGTAGTTCTTTACAACTCCTTGTAAGAACTACAGAGTGAGCCGCATCCGATAGTGTTACCAGAATAAAGCACCCAACCTTATTCGTATACTGTAAATCATTTTGACTATTTACTCGAACCTGATCCACTCTTATATCTCCATAGAAAGTTCAAATATTCATGTAATAGTCATGGATCTTTTAGTTTATTGGATTTTTTTCTAAAACGAAACAAGTAATTCATATATTCAATAACAATTTTATCGATTTACAAAATGAGTTTATTGTTTATAAACCACAAGTTTTAAGACCCAAGAAACAATCATTAGAGAGAGCATTAAAGAATGACCAAATGAAGCCTATAAATAGCTCAAGTCTCATACACTTAAAAAACTCTCACGATCTCTAAATTCACACCATCTTGTATCTTGTTCAACCTCCCCAGCTTCGTCAAGTTCTTGGAGATTTTTGGGCGAGAGTTCAATCTTCTTCTTCATTCAAGGGAGAGTTCCAGCACAAGTGTAGCAGTCAACGCCGAGAGCCAAGAGAAGTAGGAGGTTGGGGGCTTGACACTTTCACTTCTCTAATCAAACTTCTCTCATCCATTTTTGTGTTATTTGATTGAATTTGTATTAAAACATTGATATTGTGATTATACTTTATTCTTACTATAAATCATGACTTTCATCATCTCTTATCCATTCATATGTTTGTTTTTCTCCACAATGATTAGCTAAAACCTTAATGGGTTGGGAAGGGTAAATCAACATTCTAACGAGTTTTGCATAAGTAGAAGTTGATCTTGTTTAATGTGTGTGCATAATTTTTGTTGCTTGAATCCATCTGATCCATCGATTTAAATAGAAATAGCTAATTATTTGAGAGAACAAGTGATTGCAGAACTCATTAAACAAGGAAAGTAGTGGCTTTAGAATAAAAACAACCTTTTGTTTACTTAACTTAAGCATGTGTCTTTCGGATATGATTAATGTTGCTAAAACATTGAGAATTGATTACATTACTTTGATAAGTTAAAAGCATGAATAGATCCTCATGTATGTCAAGTGAATGTTGATGAATCTTCCAAACCTTGCTTTATCTACTGATTGTTAGTTATTTAAATTTAGCTAGCCATATTTGTGTTGCATTCTCACCATCAAGCATCTCATTTCCACATTCGACATATATTCACCTACACCTCAACACTTGCACTCTCATTATCACTTTCTCCACTCAACTTCGTCCTTCCTTTTATTTGTTTTTAAAATAGTCTTTCTTTTTATTTGTTCAAACATTCATCGCTCATGTTGATTACTTTTTACATTAATCAATTGACATAAAAGTCCCTGAGTTCGTCTATGCTACTCATCAGGACACTTTAATCTGATGTATACTCCGCTTGGTTAGAGAATACTTGTGTTTAAATTAAAGAACAACCTGAGCAAACAATGAAAACAATCAGAGAGAACAACCTGAGAAAACAATGAAAACAATCAGAGTTAATCAATCATCATTTACAAAGCAAGGGTCCCTTTTTTCAAGTCCCAAATTAGAAGTTAGAACCACCCATCTACTTACCCTACATGGAATGAGTGAATTCTATCTTATGAAATTACATTCCTAGCTCCCTATTTAATCAAGTCTCCAAAATTGTAGGCTTATTGAATCGACTACTTAGATCATTCTCACTAAGCAAATCAAAGGGCGAGCCCTAGGGCAGGAGTTCATAACTCACTCAGGTTTAAGATGAGTAGCACCGAACTGGGTTATCAATCTTTATTTCTCACTATCCCTGCTCGTTATTGTTTGATGTTAAGTTATTCTGTCTGTCACTAATCGTGTTACGATATCGTGTGTGAAATTTGTATTATGTGTTAAATTCACTTTATTTTTTCATATTTAGTGGATAATTATATAAAAGTTTATATAATTTTAGAGCTAATATCCCTTAATATAGATATTATTTATCAAGCATTTCACATTTAGTGGATAATTATATAAAAGTTTATATAATTTTAGAGCTAATATCCCTTAATATAGATATTATTTATCAAGCATTCAAAGTGAAATTTGTACAAAGGTTATATTACAAGTTTATTCCTTAAAATTTTAAAATTTTGACTCCTAGATTTTCAATTTTACATTTAATAAGTCCTTAAAAATCATTCAATAGATCTATAAATTTTCAATTTTATATGCAATAGATCACATAGGTATTCTAATTTTAGAAAAATATATATAGTTTTTTTATTGGAAAAAAAATAATTATCTCGTTAACCTTAAATTTTCAGTTGTAGTTAATAAAGATATTAATTTTAACAAGATGTCGAATTGTACCGTTAAGCGCAAAGTTAAATTAATATTTGACTTTTTTCTCAAAGAAGAATTAATATTTAAGCCAACAATAGTGTAGCGCAACTGACATAGTATTCAACCTCGTGGTTTGAGGTTTGATTCCTCTACCCACACTTTAATTACAATACCTTTAAAAAAAACAGAATTAATATTTAACTGTTTAACATTTTTTTTTATATATTAGACTTTTATTGAATATAAAAATGAAACTTTTATAAATAGGAGAGGAATGGGAGGTGAGACACAAATAGAGATAAGTAGAAGATGAGAAAAGGATTGTTCATATTGATGAAATATCACTATTTATCACTTTTATGTTAATCCATGTTTTAAAAGAAATCTATACTTGTTAAAATGATGTATTAATGATTTTTATATTTTTAAAAAAAAACAAATTGTAAAAGTCACTCCTAAAATATATTGAAAGTTATAATTACATCTTCAAACTTTTGATGGTAAAAATTTGGCCTTCAAATTTCTACAAGTATCAAAGTTGGAATTTCAAACTTACAACAATGGTAAAAATTAGACCCTAAATCGTAAAAATTGAACATCGGACTTATACAATTATTACAATTTTTACAATTATATAAATTTTAGTGTCCAATTTTAAAATTTATATAAATTTGAGGACTTAATATTTATTCTAAAACAACTAAGAGTATAATTGCAACTATTGTCATAAAGAGGCTAAATTATATAAAATACCCCTAAACTTTGTAGTTTCTGTCAAAAATGCCCTTAAACTTTTAAAAGTTTCAAAATTTTCCTTAAACTTCCAAAATGAATTAAAAAAATATTCATACCATCAGTTTTGGATGGAAACCGTTTTTTTTTTTTTTTTGTGTCAAAATTATCCTAAACTTTCAAAAGTTTCAAAAATACTCTTAAACTTAAAAAATAAAATAAAAAAATACCCTTAGTATTAGTATATGAACAAAAATCATTAATATCGTCATACTTCTTTATTTTTCAGTTTTTCTTGCTTCTCTTCTTCAATAACCTCTTACTCCTCTTTTTGTTAATTGTTTGACATTTGTTTATTTAAAAAATAATAAATAAATAAATGTCCATTTCAGTTAAGATATGTGGACTAAACAAGAAGAAAGGAGAATAATAGAAGCACCAATGTATTTTAGGACTAAAATATTTTAACAACGTCATACCTTAGTAGTTGAGTGTGTATTAATATCCAATTTTTTTTTTTATTTGACATTTTGGTATGTTTTAAGGGGAGATTTTGATTTTAGGATTTTGTGATATTTTGTAAAGTTTAATGTATTAACTTAGACCCTGTTTGATATCCATTTGAAAGCCATTTTTTTCAGTTCTCAAATTTTAGTTTGATTTTTTAAACCATTGGTGAAAAATAGATTATAAAAAAAAAATTTGGAGATGAGGATAGTGTTCATAAGCTTAATTTTCAAAAACAAAAACAAAAAACATAATTACCATATAGAACCTTAGAGTTTTAGTTTTTATTTTGATTGCTGAAAAAATTGGTAAAGGAATAGAAAAAATTAGAGAGAATATCTAGATTAAAAAACAAATGAACATATCTATATAATTTATTTTAAAATTGGTTCTCATTGAACTTGAAGAAACTTCAACGACTTGTTATACTAATATTTTTAAATTTCTTGTTTGAAATTTTATAGTTAGTTTTTTTTAAAAAAAAAAAAAAGTTTAAAGGTATTTTTTAAAAAAAAAATTAACTTATGATATTTTTAAAACAACACATTAACTATTTTTATTTAAATATTTTTTAAATCTTTTTGGAAGTTTAAATATTTTTAAAACCTTCAAAAGTTATGGAATATTTTTTACACAAACTTCAAAGTGAAGGGAATATTTTTTATAATTGTTTTAAAAAGAAAAGTCTCTTGAAAATTTAAGATTTTAATTATACAATTACTAATGGCCTTATTGCACAATGGCAACGAAACGGAATAGACAAAAGAGCAAAAACACAAAAGCAATGATCAAAATTGCAATTCCTTTCACTCTCATCTCTCACACTCAAACCACTTCAACCGCAGAAGCAGAGCAAACCATGGCCGCCGGCAAGCTCTGCAGCAGATCATAAGTAAGCATTGAAGCCCTCGCCTTCGTCGGCCGCCCGGATAATCCCACCGGCAGCGGCACCGGCGCCAGCGTCGTCCTCTCGCACTTCCCCAACCACTTGGCCTGCATGTATCTGCACTTCCTCCATGGCCCCAAGTGCATTTTCTTCTCCTTCATACACTTCTCCGCCGCATTACACAAAATTCTTATCAGTTCTCGAAGCTTATCGTCTTTTCCGATGAATACTTCCGGCAACCGTCTCACCAATCGCTTATACTCTTCACTCGCTCTAGCTATTTCGAATTCCGCTCTGAAATTCAGCTCGATTATAACTCTATCATTCGGATTACAATCGTCCACCACTTCCAAATAACTGTGTTCTCCTGCGTTTACAAAATCCCCAATTATCAAAAACCCTCAAGTTCAAGACGATGAGAATTAATGTCAGGGTTAGGGCATTCTATTTACCAGATGGAATTTCCAGTGAGCTTTTCCATTTAGATTTACAAACGGCGCAATTATAACCGGCGTTTCTCAAATGATTGCATACTTCTCTCTGTACGCACTCTCGACACACCGCAAACTCCGCCGGTCTCCGGCAACCGCAATGAATGGACTTGAAATCCAGTTCTCTTAGGACATCCTTCGTTGCATGCCGGATTTTCAACTCAATCGAATTCGTTCGTTTCAAAGTCGCCTGTTAAAAAAACGAAAGAATCAGAACAAAATTTCACACAAATGTAATCTGGAATTCGAGATTTCAACCTTCGTTTCGCTACCTGAAGAACTTCTTTTTGCGATTTCCAGAAGGCTCTGTTTTCTTTACCGATTGAAGAAGTTCCTCCGTTCTGATCTCCTTCTTCGCTAGAATCATATGAACTTTCCGTTGGATGATCGGATTCTTCTGGGAATATGTCGATGAAGCTGGCTGATATGTCGGACATTTCAAAACTTCCGTCGGAGCTCCGATTCCCGACGAGTAGGTTGATTTTGTTTTGCTCTCTGGTTGATCTTGGAACACGTCGCTGAAATTTTTATAGTCCAAAAATTTGAAGTTTAATTAACGTCATCATGTGGGCCCATTGTAATGCCAACGAAGATGTATGAACTTACATCGAATAGATACTAGACGCAGTGAGATTTTTTAACCGAAATTTTGAATATTTCTATCCAATAATTAGTTTATAAAACTATATTTCTAACATATTCGAACTATTATTGAAGGATTGATTTTGATTTTCTGTTGATAGTTAGGAGTAACCATATTATGACTATCATCTTAATTGTCAAATATATTTTTCCTAGTTCAACGATAAAAGTATAGTGTAGAATATGAAGAATGTAAATTTCTAACCAAAAGACTAAGAAAAAGTCTAGACATATTAAATGATCATTTATCAAGAAATGGGTATAGGTGAAGAATAAGAATAGGAATACAACAAATATTACAACTTACAAATTTTCTCACGTGCAAGATATACAATTTGAATTAGAAAGTGTGTGACGATGTATTTGTTAATTCGATGCAAATCATGGAAAACTGCATGAGTATTATGGTGTTTGTCACACCCGCTCTTGATCGAAAGTATTTGAAGATGTAGATTTTGAGAGTTTTAGAAGATTTGAGATTGAAGTTCAAAAAGGAGTTGAAGTTTCCACTTATATTTATAATAATGTATTTAAGAAGAATTTTTAGTATTTTTCTTTTCTTCTTATGATTTCATGTTCTAACTTTTTAACAAGTCTATTATCTACGTAAATCTATTTTCCTTACTTTTTACATTTGACAAATTTAATTAAAATATAGAGCAAATATTCAATTTATACCCCTGAACTTTGGGATTGTATCAATTTAAATTTTAAACTTTGAGAGTAATATCGATTTAAACCTCAAACTAATCATTGTATCAATTTGCACCCTAAATTTTCATAAGTATATCAATTTAAACCCTGTACTTTTATAAGTATATCAATTTAAACCTTAAATTTTCATAAATGTATCCAAATAAAACATAATGAAGAATTTAAATTGATATACTTGTGAAACTTCAAGGTTTAAATGGATACACTTACGAATGTTCAGAGTCTAAATTGATACAATTATTAGTTTGGGGTTTAAATTGATATATTTATGAAAGTTCAAGGTTTAAATTAATATAATTATTAGTTTAGGATTTAAATTGATATAACTCTCAAAATTCAGGGTGTAAATTGATATTTTCCCTAAAATATATAAAAGAAAAAAATATTTCAAATCTTCCTTCATATTATAAATATCACAAATTATGCATAAAATAGATACTTGTTCTTATTATCAAAAAGCCAGATGTCATTCTCTCTACTCTTCATATATATAGTCATGTGTGTTATAAATACTCATTCTTAGTGTCTATGTAATCCACCTCCTACTTGCCAAATTGGCTAGTGGCATTTGGTGGGTTTTGAAAGATACACATTGGAAAAATCCATGGAAATTGGAGAAAGTGGAGATTTTTATAGAAATTTCTTATTTCATATTTTGTTAATTTATTTTATTTTATTAAATTAAAATATTTATTTATTTTATTATCGTATTATCTTATATTTATTTTAATATTATATTTTATTGGTATCTGTGTTTCTATTGTGCCTCTCAAATTTACAACATATCATCAGCACGAGCTCCTATCATTTTCCTCGCTAAAAATAGGTCTTAAAAGTATGTCAGTTTTTCTCTCTTCATTATAATTAATAGATTAAATGTTATTTTACATATTTGATATATATATATATATATATATAATACTTTATAATAGTATTACCATGAAAATATTATAAAATTGGAATTTGTAGAATTTGATATCATTGGTAATAATTATTTATCATTAGTGCTTGATGTCAAAATACATTTGGTTACTATAAAAATGTGATCATCATAAAACAATTTTTCTTCCTAAAGCTCGTCGTAAATGAATGCACTTGAGGCTCCAAAATTTTAAATCGATATGTTAAAGAAGACATTTTTCTACATTTCGAATATACTCCTACAGTAGCAATATCGAGATAAAGGTTTTAAATAGTATTTTGAACTAATTATATGTTTTCTCATGGCCGAACAAAATACCAAGTTATTGATGAAAAATCATAAATCTCGACCAACTGGAACAACACCATTCCCTGAAGTGAATGTTGTAAATGTTAATAATCGCGATCGAGGTCGTGACCATGGCGGAGGAAGAAATAATTATTATTTTCGTGGTGGTCGTTCTAATAATTCAAATTTCAAAAGAACCACACAAAATGATTATCACAAAGAAAAGCTCCACAAGATAAGAGTTCAAAAACTGTTGAAAATAAATGTTTCCGATGCGGAATGACTGGACATTGGTCATATACCTATAGTATGTCAAAACACTTAGTTGATCTCTATCAAGCTTCCCTGAAGGAAAAATAAAAAGAGAAAAATGTAGAAGCAAATTTTGCATACCAGGATAATGACATATTTGACCCATCCCATATGACAAATTTAGATATGGTGGACTTCTTTGAATCTCCTGAAGAGAAAATCGACAGAATTGATGGAACACCAAATGTTTTCTTTGACGTTGAAAATATCTAGATTTAATATTTTTTATTCATCTCCATGTTTTTTTTTTCTCTTAGTAGATGTTAACTTTTGTATATTCCAAATGTTGTTTTTCTTATTGTAATTTTTTTCTTTTAATGAAAAAACTTGGATCATCATATGTTGGGCAACTAAAAAATGAATAAAAAAGATCTATGTCTGGTAGATAGTGCAGCTTCTATGTCTGATAGACAGTGCAGCTACACATACAATACTTACAAGTAGAAAATATTTTTCCGAATTGACAATGTTGGAAACAAAAGTCAATACAATATTAAGTTCTGCAAACTTGATTGAAGGATTTGTAAAAGAAAATATTATTTTGCCTAGAGGAACAAAATTTACAATTGACAATGCATTGTTCTCTAGTCAAATTAAGAAAAATCTACTTAGTTTTAAAGATATATACGTTGCATTGATTATCATATTGAGACTGATAGTAAGAATATTGTGGAATATCTATATATCATATCTACTGTCTCAAATGAAAAACGTATATTGGAAGAGTTGTCTACTTTATCTTCTGAATTATATTATACTCATATATACGAGTAATTGAAACATATGCAACATTGAAATACTTAAAGATAGTAATGAGATTTCAATAAATTATGTCATGATAGGAAAAAAATGGAACCAAATTAATATAGTTATTGACAAGATTTTTTAGTATAATATTGCTTTTGATATTATATCTGAAAGTAAGGAGGATCCTGAACTAAAATCTATTGAAAAATGTTAACGTAGAAAAGATTGACTTCAGTGAAAAGAAGCAATCGAGATAGAATTAAACTCACTTTCAAAACGTCAGGTTTTTGAACTAGTAGTCTGAACACCAAAAGGTGTCAAATCTGTGGGATACGAATAGGTATTTGTGAGGAAAAAAATAAAAATAATATGGTTACAAGATATAAAGCAAGACCAGTTGCACAAAGTTTTTCACAAAGACCTAGTATTGATTATGAGGAAACGTATTCTCCAGTGGTGGATGCAATTACATTAATTATAACTATCTGGGCGTGCATCTTATGGATGCAGTCACAACATATTTATATGGATCTCTTGATAATGATATTTATATAAGAATCTCATAATGATTTAAGGTACCTGAAATATATAAATGAAATTCCCGAGAATTGTATTCAATAAAGTTATAGAGATCGCTATATGGATTGAAACAATCAGGACGAGTGTGGTACAATCATGTAAGTGGATATTTGTTGAAAGAATGATATCAAAACAATCCACCATGTCCATGTGTTTTTATAAAGAAATTACAGTCAAGATTTGCTATTATAAGTGTATATGTTGATGATTTAAATATAATTGAAACTTTTGAAAAACTTTCAAAGACAATAGAATATCTTAAGAAAGAATTTGAGATAAAAGATCTAAGAAGAACAAAAAAATTTTCTTTGGCTTGCAAATTAAGCATTTAACAAATGTGATATTTGTTCATCAGTCAACTTATAAAGGAAATGTTTTTAGAAGGTTCTATATGGACAAGCATATCCATTGAACATTCCAATTGAAGTTCGTTCACTATATGTGAAGAAAAATATATTTTGACCTCGAGATGATCATGAAGAACTTCTTGATCCTAAAGTATCATATCTTAGTGCAATTAGTGCACTTATGTATCTTGCTAATAATACAAAACCAAAGATTGTATTTTCAGTATAGTTATTAGCAATATATAACTCCTCCAAAAAAAAAATACATCAGAACGAAATTAAGCATATACTCTATTATTTTCAATGAACGATTAATATAGGTTTGTTTTATTCAAATAAATCGAATTTTGATTTGGTTGGTTATGCAGATTTTGGATATTTATCTGATCCACACAAAGCTAGATCTCAAACAAATTATCTACTCACATGTAGAGGAACTATTGTATTGTGGCGGTTAGTGAAACGACCATAACGGCTACTTCCTCAAATCATGCTAAAATTCTTGCAAATCACAAGGCTAGTCGAGAATGTGTATAGCTAAGGTCAATGACTCAGCACATTCGTAGAATATATGGTTTGTCTTCTAGTAAAAATATTTTAATAATATTATACGAAGACAACACAATATGTATATCTCAAATCAAATGAGGATATATTAAAAGAGATAAAACAAAGCATATATCACCAAAGCTTTTATACACTCATGATCTTGAAGAAAATTGTGACATTACTGTACAACAAATTTGTTCAAAGAATAACCTGACAACTTATTTCAAAATCATTACCAACTGCAACATTTGAGAAATTGGTGCACAATATTGGAACGCGGCGACTCATAGATCTCAAGTGATGTTTCCACGAGGGGAGTAAATATACAGTATTCTTTTAAAAGTATTAGATTATATGAAATATGTACTTTTTTTCCTTCACTAAGATTTTTTTTTTTCAATGAGTTTTTTCCTAGTAAGGTTTTAATGAGACACATTATATACTGTCTCTTATACACATCTAGATGTGTATAAGAGACAGATCTGTGAGAGATTGCGATAGACTACTATCTATGTCTATCATGACATAGACACAAATAGTAGTCAATCGCAGTTTATCACAATGTATAGCAAATAGATTNATATAATGGGTATCTAAGGGGGAATATTATAAATATCACAAATTATATGTAAATAAATACTTATTCTTAGTGTCAGAAAGCTAAATGTCACCTCCCTCTACACTCTATGCATATAGTCATATTCTTAGTGTCTATATAATCCACCTCCTACCTGCCAAATTGCCTATAATAATAGTATTTGATGGGTTTTGAAAGACACATTGGAGAAAGTGAAGATTTTAAAAAAATTTCCATATTTCATATTTTGTTAATTTATTTTATTTTATTTATCTATTTATATATTATATTTAATTTATTTTATTATTGTATTACATTAATATCCACATTTTCATTATACTCCTCGAATTTATAACATTTTAATCATTATTAAAGGAAATTTTGATATTTTTAATCTTTAAGCTTACGCGGCGCCTATCTCGATAGGAATTAGGAAGTATACCATGTCGCGATATATCTAGATTTTACTTTTTAAATATTGATAATAATTATTATTATTTAATAAATGAGCTATTATTAAAATTGCCAGGTTAACTCGGTCTCTCTGCCTATTATATGATTATATAAATAATAAATATCCTTTTGGTACCGTCGAATATTCCAGATGAGAAGAGATGGTGGTGCTGAATCCGGTCAATTTCTAGAATCTATAGTTGAATAGACCAAAATACCCTTTAAATCCAAAAATCTCTACACATACAAAATATTATATAATAAAATAAGTCACAAATATTAATTTATACCTAAATAAAAATATGAAATAGTAACTTAAATTTCATAACTTAATCAATTGAGACATTTCATAATGATTATCTATGTATTCATTCTCAAATGTAAGTAAACTTTTTTAAATATTAATTTTATAGAATGGATTATTAGAATAAATATATGGATAATTTTTAAAGAAAATTTTGATTAAAAAATTAAATTGATCCATTTATAAAAATTCAGGAGTTTAATTAATACAATTATAAGTTTTATATTTTCTTCAAACGGTACATAATGAAGAGTGTAAATTGATACACTTACGATAGGAAAAAAAATCATTTTATATCCCTAAACTTTGTGGGTTGTATCAATTTAAAACCTAAAGTAATAATTGTATTAATTTAAACCTTGAACATTGAGGATTTTATCAATTTAAACCCCAAATTATTATAGTATCAATTTAAACTCTGAACTTTTACAAGTACATCAATTTACACATTCTTTAGACTTATTTTAAAAAATATCATATAAAACATTTAATTTTCTCAACCTTTATTAGGATTTTATTTGGATATTGCCAATGTATAAATTCTTGTACATGTGTAGATTTCTATAAATGTGGATTTAACAAAAATGACGATTAATTTCCGAGTCTAAATTGATTATGTTAGGTAAGTTTATAGATTTAATTGGGTAAATTAATATAATTATTAGCTCAAATTTAAATTGACACAACTTTCACCATTTAGGACTATAAATTGATTTTCTAAATTAATTATATAAATGAAAATATGAAGCAATATAAATAGTGATAATTGGTATTTAATTGTGATAACTCGATAATGAGAGCTTGACTCTTTCTTATACGGGCCTACTTTTGTCCATTTCAAGTAACATTTTTTATTTAATTGAAAATATAGAGGAATTAATAAAAAAAAAAAAAAAAAAAAAAAAAAAAAAGCAATAAAGTCATGCATCTTTGAATTAGGAATTATGAGAAACGCAGTTTCAAAATATTAATTTTCGTTATAAATATTAAATTACAACATTTAAATTATTGGTTATATCTTTTAAAAAAATGATGATTTCAAAGGTTATTCTTCCTATCCAATTTTAAAATAATTTATTTTCTTTACTTTTAGTTATTAACAAAAAAACAATTTGGATAAATTAATCTACTTCCATATTTATCATAAATGTTATGAATAAGAGTTTCTAAAAAATAATAATAAAAATAATACATAAATAACAAAACTGCTGAAAATATTTATAAGTAATAGCAAAATATCATAATCTATCTGCAATAGACCGTGAGAGATTGCGATAGACTACTATCTATGTCTATCATGACATAGACACAAATAGTAGTCAATCGCAGTTTATCACAATGTATAGCAAATAGATTGTGATACTTTACAATTACTTATAAATATTTTTGTTCATTTTTTTATACTTGAAAATAGCCCAAAAAAAGTTATAAATAATAGTTATCCTGCAACAAACTTGATATCTATTTTTATTATTTATCATTTTGTTGTTTTAACTAAGGATTCAAATATTAATGTTCAATATTCATTATCTATATTTCAATTTTACAACTATATTGACAGATATATAAATAAAAATATCATATTGTTATTAAAAAATTTGTAAAAATTATTTAGAGCAATTCGTTGATTTTACTCGTAAATTAAGTAACATAAAAGATAAAAGATATTGAAGATAACAATAGATCTTTAGTATTATGTTGAACCCTTCAATATACAGATATATCAACATGTCGTTGGATACTTATATTTCAGTTCGATCTACCATGAATCTATTCAAGACACTTTAACAAAGTCATCAATTGTAGTGAGATTATTATAATTTATTATTATTATTTTTTTACCTCTTAGACCCTAGTCTAAGAAAAGAAGGTAGGTAGATTGATTCTATGAAAAGATGTCATTATGAACCAAAAATCCTTCCAAAACCCTCTCAACCACAACAATGTAACCTCTATCCGTATCACTTTCAAATATGGCCTACCAAGATTTTTGTGTGCCTATATCCAAATAGTCCTTGAACTCTCTCCATTCCATACAATCTTTAGGGGTAACTTTCAATTGGTGCTTCACCCTTTAAATTTTAATATAACTTTCCATTCAAACCCCCTGAAAACTCTCCTTATGTGTTTAACAATAAGATTTAATAAACTTGTCTGCAAGGTTAAAAACACTGATATGGATTTGATTTTCATCCAATATTTGAATCCCTTTGCTTCAAGAGAAAAAGAAGATCTAACAAATAATCTATGGTTGCTATTTCTGTACACATTATCAGAATCTAAGAACGAGAAGAATGGTGAACAATTGCCAAACACCACAGCAGCAACGGGTGCACTCAAAAATGGAAAGTAGTAGTGCTTCACAACCACCTTTTATACAACATTTTAACCAAAATTCTACACAACCAAATCACTTTTTGATTACACAACTCAAGCCATCTCAGACCTTAGGTCTCTCCCAACTGTCCTGTTGCCGGGTGCAAGCGATCTCCGTAATCTATCTCACGTTCCGTGGCTCAACATCAGATGTTTTCCAGTTGTTGCTTTTGAACCCTTTAACTGACTGTTAGCAGCTTTACCATGTCGTGCTTGTCGAGCGTATTCTTGAATCTGACGGTCTCGCTCTTTCAGAATTTTATCTAAGTTGTTTGATGGACCAAGGATTGGACCAGAAGTGTAAAGCTTGTTCATGTCTGTCCCATAAGCAAGCTGAACCACATAATGAACAAAGATTATCATCGCAGGTAGCAGAATATCATTCAATTATTATCTCAGGTAGCAGAATATCATTCATTCATTGACTAGAAAACAGCTAAAGATGGAACTAAGATTTGTATTTTCATTCATTTAACTATAAAGCAAGAGGAAAGAAGGAACAAACCAGGGACTGTTCTTTAGGACAAGCTTTTTCGATCTCTATTCGATATGAATCTGCAACTCGGTGTGTATAAAATATCCGGTCCTGCTTTCTCGTTGACTCTGAATCCCTAACAAAGTCAGGCAATCTGCCTACTTCTGATCGTGATGGACCCGGTCTATCATAGGGATGATCAGATATATTAGACCTCACTGCTACTAAATGGGATAATGCTGAGAGATTGGATCCGTCAAGCGCCATGGAATGGTCATCGAGTTGCTTTCTTGATTTCATCCAATCTGGTTTGCTAATTAGCGGTCCTGAATGTGAAATCCTGCCTGTATCTGAGCAAATTTCTGTGACAGATTGATTTTGTTTGGGAGGAGCATTTAAAAAACCAGAAACTGTTTCGTCCCCATATGGAGTGAACACTCCGCTCCGGCCCTTATAACTTGAATGACCTTGCCTTTTCTGTAATGGAATGCAAAAATATAAATTAGTCCAGAAAAGCTTTCGGATAGAACTGTAAAACCAACAAAGTTTATCAGATATGTAAAAGTTCAATACCTGCATTAACATGTTTGCTTCATCCTTAGCATTCAGAGAAAGATTAAGGTGAGCTTCTTTAGGTCGTCTCCTTTCCACACAATCTTTAAGGTCTTTGCCCTCAACTCTCGACTGCCTGCAATGGGAGATGAGCAGTTTAAGAAGCTATATATCCAAGAAAGCATTTCCTTACTGAACATCTTCTCAGCCCCAAATATTTGTTTTTCCCTTTACAATAAGAATAACTATGTACTTGACATACCTTCACCCTCACAATAATTAATGATTCATAACAGCTTACCTTCTGCAGCCGTGGAATTTTGCATCAATCTCTTTGCTGGGAGGATATTTGGGCAAACTCGTAGGCTCGCAAGGAAGAGGTTTAGTCGTAAAAAACTGAAAAATTAAGATACAACGTCTGTTAATTAATCATAACTATGAGAAACAAGGCATCAAAGTAACTTTCAAATGATTCCAAGGAAAGGCTGCAATACCTCGCTTTTCAGAGCAGCAGCTGCCGTTCCTCGATGAGCAGGATCTACAGAAAGCAACTTATCTACAAGAGCCACTGCAGAAGATGGGAAATCCTTGAGCATTTCCCCAATACAAGGTCGATATGGCTGAGCGGTCTTAAATCCAGTTGAATGAGGTAACTGCAATTTCTTCCAATAATTCTCAGGCGGCGACCCACAAAGTTTAAATATCTTATGCAACTGTTCAACCTGCAGAAAATAGCTTCAAAGGTTTCATATATATTGAAAGATTGTAGTTTATCCTTTTCTAATCTTGTTCTTTCTATCACTAGTAGCCTTATCTAGATCACAAATATGAAGATGAATCTCTTATATGGAATATCAACCGTAGCAGCAGAGTACATGAGATGTTCTACCTCAGTTTTTCCAGGTAAGATGGGCTTTCCAGCATATAGCTCAGCTAGTATACAACCCGTACTCCACAAGTCAACTGCAACCCCATAATGAGAAGCTCCAAGCAGAAGTTCGGGTGGTCGGTACCATAGAGTCACTACACGACTTGTTAAGGGAACTTGATTATGGGGGTCAAAAGGACTTGCTAATCCAAAATCTGCAATCTTCAAGATACCATTGTCGTCGATTAGGAGATTTGAACCCTTTATATCACGGTGGAGGACACCACGACTGTGGCAATAATCAAGTCCCCTTAGAAGTTGTTGCATATAGCATTTAACCTAAGCATATCCATAAGCATAAAGTTAGGTTCTTGAGGATTGGATAGATGTCATTTATTAGTAATGAACTCCTTATCAAAATTGCATACTCACATCCCTCAAGGCCACCATATATAAAAACCTCAAGACAAGATGCAAAGAATGGTACCCAAAGCCAGTTAATACAATTTACCTGTGGTTCGTTGAACTTGACACCGGGCCGAGATGCAAGCCCTGTAAGATCATGCTCCATATACTCAAAAACGAGGTACAAGCTACATGATCGCGGTGATGTAATCAAACCTTCCAATTTTATAACATTTGGATGATCAAGCCTCCGCAGGATAAGGATTTCCCGGGCCATAAACTTGACACTCTCCACGTCAAGATTATCAAATCGAACACGTTTTAGAGCGACTAGTTTATTGTGAATGATATCACGAGCCTTGTAAACACTACTATATGTGCCCTGTCCTATCTGTGATGAAACCACCACCAAACCAAACAAACAACAGGAAACTTAGACAAGAACACATTTCAATCTTCAGACTCACAATCACATCAACAAACTACTCTCAACTGTCAGATTCACAACTCCTACATACCTTGTCAAGTTTCTCAAAAGTTTCGGCTTTCCGTGGCAGCCATCCCTCGAGCGCTTCACCGGCCACAGAGGAGAGCCAGCTTGGCCAACCAGCTGCAACTTGCTCTGCTTCCATAGCCTTTGGAATGCTTCCATTTCCAGGATAATTGGCCGAAATGGCAGCTTCCAACCCCTCCCTCTTCTTTTTTTCAATTTGATCATCGTGTACTCTGTTAGAGCCGTTGACTCTCTTATCCAAATAAGCATGTTTCACGTCACCGCCATCTGTTTTCACCTTTGATCGAATACTATCTGCTCTCTGTGAGGAATTTATTCGAACATCTTCGTCTCTTTTCACAGAATTCAATCGCATATCCTCTTCCTTTTTTAATAAATTAACACGTGAAGCCTTTCGTGAGGGAAATTTCTCAGTGGCTCTGTTTTTGCCATCTTCATCAACAGAAGGCTTGGAACATTGACAACCCATTTTTGCAGACCAGAAACTAATAAAGATACTTTCTTCAGAAATTATAATCCCCTCTTAAAGCCAACGCTAGATATTCCACAAAACCTCCTTCTCCACACTAATCTCATAAATACCAAATCAAAATTCAATCCAATACAATCAAATTTTGTTTAAACATTCCTATATCAATTCAGACAAGACCCTAAAAGGAATGTCAAACAACGCGATTTTGGTGGGAAGAAAAAACACTGGAACGAATTTCTAAAGTCCAATCTTCCAGAATCTGAGCTGACCCAACAAAGAAAATCACAGAATCAATCAAAAGAGAAAACAAAAAACGAATAAGAACAGCGACTTTTTTAACAAAACCCCAAAAACCCAGAAAGTTTATCGAATCCCTTTCACTGATCAGACGAATATTTTCGTAGGAAACAAAGTAGTGATCAATATCTTGAAAAAGAAGAAGAAAAACAAGAAAACCCAGATAGAAAATCGCAGAGATAGAGAGGGTTAATTACCAAGAAAGAACATTCGGTTGGCTGTTCGAAGTCTCAACGCGTATTCATACATGTATTTTCGTCATAGTTAAAAGGATTATGATATGATTGATATATTCAGACGGCCTGTGCCGGCTGTGGCTGTTTGAGGAGTCAAAAATACCCACTTTTCTCCTTCAACCCATGTCGAAGACTAGAATCATAATTCGATAGATAAAAGGAGTTAAGGATTTTAGTTTACATTTGAATGCTAAATTAGGGAAATTTAAACGAGTTTAATTACGTAAGGATGGGGGTTTAGTTCTTCAAAGTCAACGAAAGTGAAATGGCACAAACCACTAATAGTAAGCTTTGTTTGAATTCAACTGTTTTTGTTTTTCATTTTATCTTTCAGTCTTTCTTTTCCCAGTTAAATATGAGTTGTTTCAAGTTGTGGAAATTTGGCTTCCCTTCCACTAAATCTCTCCTTTTTTTTGTTTCTATATCTAACCATATACAGCTACTTTATGATGGGAGATGAGTGTGAATTTAACTTCAATCAGACAAATATCATAAATTTGAACAAATCCCTTCAAAAAACGATAAGTTATTAGAGGGAGTTGTCGCAATGTTCTTGGTTATTTTAAAACAAAACATGAATTAATTTAGAGAAATTTAGAATTTTGTTCTTATGATTTTTAATTAAAATTACCGTTCATAAATAGTTTATGTGGTAAAGAATATTTATAAGGGTTTTTTTTTAATCAAATTATAGAGATTATTTATAAAATTTTATTAAATTTTAAAGTCTAAATTCTAACTTTCTTTAAATTATAGGTATTGAATTTATAATTTAACCTAAGATAGATTATAAAATAGGTTTTGAATATATATCAAATAGTCACATGAGGTAGTAAAAAAATGTGACGAATTTATTTAACTTTCCTTCAAAACACACACACAAAAAAAATTACCCTATTTGATAACTATTTTGTTTTATTTTGTTTTTGAAAATTAAGTTTATAGACATTACTTCTAATTCCAATTTTTTTCTTTTGTTATTTAATTTTTACCAACAGTCTAAAAAACCAAACCAAAATTTGAAAACTAAAAAAATAGTTTTTAAAAACTTATTCTTGTTTTTGGAATTTGGTAAAGAATTCAAGCATTGTACTTAAGAAAGATGTAAATTATGGTAAGAAATTGGGAGAAAATAGGATTAGTTTTCAAAACCCAAAACAAAAAATGAAAGTCTTGTTTGGTAACCATTTGGTTTTTTTGTTTTTGTTTTTAAAAATTAAGTCTATAGACACCACTTTCCCCTCTAAATTTCTTTCTTCGTCATCTGCTTTTTACCGATGATTTAAAAAACCAAGCCAAAATTTAAAAACTAAAAAAGTAATTTTTTTAAAAATTGCTTTTGTTTTTTGAATTTGGCTAAGAATTCAACCATTATATTTAAGAATGATGCAAATTATTGTAAGAAATGAGGAGGAATCTATTGGATTTTTGGCAAAATATTAGAAGTGTTATTGTCCTACATCAAAAAGATTTAAGAAAGTCATGGGCTTGTCCAACATTGAAAAGGTTTAGGAAAAGTCATGAGCTTGTCCTACATCAAAAAGGTTTAGGAAAGTCATGGGTTCCAAGCCTATAAAAGGAGTCGATGCCTTTGGTTTTTAGTCGTCCCAGTTAGAAACACTTTAAACTTTGGTGTGCTAGCTCTAGTTAAATTTCCTTGATGTATTCCTTAGTTTGAGAGTAGGAAAAGAGTGTGAGTAGTTAAAAGCTTTGAAAGAATGCTTTTGTAATTGAGATCGGTGAGAGAATTGTTCAATGTGACTGTAACAATTTTTTACATAGTGGATTTCTTTCTTGTAGGCTGTGGTTTTTCTCCGAGTTGGGAGTTTTCCATGTAAATTCTCGTGTTTTTAGTTTTATTGCTTCCTTTTAATTTCTTTGATATTTTTCTGCTTATTCCTATGGTAGAAGTGGGAGGTATTTCCCAACAAGTGGTATCAGAGCGTCAGATTTCATTGTTTCTTGAAATTCTAAGTATGCTCTGTGGTTGTAGCATTGTTTGACCTTGCACATCAAAAAAGAATTTTTTAAATGGGCTACGGTATTTGTGAATAATGTGAGTTGTACACTATTTGTTGATTTGGTAGGAGTGAAACAGATGTGTGTTAAGCTTTATGAGACCAATAAAGTTTGATGTAGAGAAATTTGATGGAATGATCAATTTCGACTTGTGGCAAGTGCAAGTCAAGGATGTATTAATATAATCTAGATTACACAAGTGCAAATTAAGCGGTGATGATGTTCCAATGCAGTTCAATAGTGATTCTAGCAAAAGTTTCAAGAAGAGAATTTTCAAGTAGAAGATAAGTTGTTGGAAATGTATGCAGTTTGGGCATATGAAAAACAGAGCAGGTATGTCAAATGGCTCTAGATCGGATGTTGATGGTGTCTTTCACGTCAGGGAAGACAGTGACTTCTATGGAAGAAGACGAAAATCATCATCGTGGTATATTCATTTTACCATGATAGAGGATGTGATGTTAGTGGTTCCACAAGTTTGCACATGACATTGACTTGGCAGTTATGCAAGGTGTGTAGTGGAAGTTCTGTCAATGGCTGGAGGACTTCCAAGTGAGCCAAGTAAGTGGAAGTTGCACCATAAATGTCAACATGGTTTATCAGCATGTGACGAAAAAGAAAAATATTGGGAGGTGGTATTCCAAGTTGTCTACTTTTTATGATAAAGTAGGTTATAATTCTATGAGATGAGAATTATGATTGTCGGTGAAGACAATGGATGTTATAAAAGCTATGGATTCTTCAAATAACTTGTCAAGGTGGAATTTGTTGGATTTTTGGCAAAATATTAGAAGTGCAGTTGTTCTACATTAAA
The DNA here is from genome assembly GCF_009727055.1 of Benincasa hispida. NCBI lineage: Eukaryota > Viridiplantae > Streptophyta > Magnoliopsida > Cucurbitales > Cucurbitaceae > Benincasa > Benincasa hispida. Next base: position 23,777,626 of record NC_052358.1, read on the forward strand.
AAGATCTAGGAAAGTCATGGGTTTGTCCAACATTAAAAAGGTTTAGGAAAATCATGGGCTTGTCCTACATCAAAAAGGTTTGGTGGATTCCAAGCCTATAAAATGAGTCTATGCCTTTGTTTTTTAGTCGTCCAAATTAGAAACACTTTAAGCTTGAGTGTGCTAGCTCTAGTTAAATTCCCTTGATGTATTCTTTAGTTTGACGGTGGAAAAAGAGTGCGAGTAATCAAAAGTTTTAAGAGAGTACTCTTGTAATTGAGATAACGGAGAGAATTGTTATATGTGATTGTAATAAATTTTCACATGGTGGATTTCTTTTTGGTGGGCCTCTCCAAGTCGGGAGTTTTCCATATAAATTCTTGTGTTTTCAGTTTTATTACTTTCTTTTAATTTCTCTATTTATTCGTACAGTAGAAGTAAGAGGTATTTCCCAACATAAACAAGCTTAATTTTCAAAAATTAAAAACAAAATATAAAATGGTTAGCAAATGGGGCCAAAATTATTACAAAACGGGGCCTTCATTACTTAGTTTATAGTTTTAATAGATATTTATGTAGAATGATATAATAGAAATAAGTTCAACGCATAGTGTGAGTTGTTTAATTTAATACATAGTATTAATTATATCTAATAATTGAATAAAATTAACTTAACGCTCCAATAAATTTTTTTAAAGTTTAAGGTTTAAATACTATTTCGACTTATGTTAGTCTGTATACTTTTAAAATATCCATTTGTAGTTTTTGAATTTTCTAAACGTGTGTTGATTCCTTTACTTTTAAAAGGTGACCATTTTTGTTCATATTTGTAAAGCTTTAACATAAATTTTATACATAATATAACTCTTTAATACAAATTTAGTACTACATTTCAAGAAGTTTAATAATTGAGATATACTACTAAAATTTAGATTAAAAATTCAAGAATCAAAGTAGATAGTATAGCAACGAAAGTGACTATTTCAAAAATATATGAACCAAAATGAACTGAAAACACGTAAACTAAAATTTAAACCTGTTAATTTTTTTATTTGTTGGCCACATAAGTTTAACCACTTTTGAAATTTGGAAGATTGGTATGAAATTAGAAAATAAAAGACTACAATTGAAGAATTCAAAGAGACGAAAACAAGGAGAAAAGATAGCAATGAATTATTATTCTACGTTTTTGTTCAAAAGCATTGTTATTTACTCTAATTTTCTAAGCCAACAGTCAACAAAATAGTTTTAAAAAATGTTCAACTTTTAATTTTTTTTTTTTTCTTTTTGTTTATTGCTGCTTTTTGGATTTTTTTTTTTCCATAAGCTAATTGAGTACTTCCACTAATTCCACTTTTTTCCAATGTCAAGCAGCTTCAATTCCAAGTTTTTTCTAAAATAAAATAAAATAAACTTCTTAAAGGAATTATATCTTCAAAGAAAAGAACAGGTTCACAAACTTTTGTCTATAATTTTGCTAACAAAATTAGTGGGTTTTGTTGTGAGTGTTTGCTTTAGCTTTTAACTTGAAAAAATAATAACCCAACTTGTATTGTGCTAACATGTTTGTATTATGGTTCCTTGTAACACATATCTATAATTCTCTTGCTCATGATTTAATTTTATGTTACAAAGATTTCATTTTTAGTGATTTATTTATTCATCTTCATGAATCTTTTCATTTGTAAGTTGGAATTTAAGAAGCAAAAATATTGTTATAGTCTTGATCTAGATAGTTTTACGATCTTCTATATTGCTTTTTATCATGTATCTTTAATGAATTAGATTTATGCGTTCAATTTTAAATTTCATTAAATTTAACTCTATTTGAATGAAAGTAAAATTAATACTTTCAAAAAGTTAAAGATCTTTTTAATAAATCATTTAAGTCTCGTGTAGTAATTTTATTTTTTATTATTTATTTTTAAAAATTAAGCCCAATAAAAACTTTTTTCACCTCTAAATTTTTTGGTTTGTTGTCTATTTCTGACTAATATTTTTAAAAATCAAGTCAAGTTTGAAAACTAAAAAAAAATAAAAATAAAAATGTGTTTTTGTTTTTGAAATTTAGTTAAGAATTTAACTATTTTTCTTGAGAAATATTTCATTGTGAAACATAGAGAGGAAATAAATTTAATTTTAAAAAACAAAAAATCAAATACCCACATGGGGTCGAAGTTTTTTATTTTTAGTTTTTGAAAATTAAGTATATAATTACTAATTCTATCAATAAATTTCTATGTTATATTATCTAAACTAATGTTTTCAAAAAGTAAGACAAGTTTTGAAATTAATAAAATAGGTTTTCAATAACTTGTTTTTATTTTTGCAATTTGAATACGATAAAAACTAAAAATAAAAAACGAAGGATTAAATATTAGTTTTTTAAAAAAAAAATTGTGATAAAATATGGATATATATGTAATGATTAGACAGGAAATTTTCTAATTAAGCTTTTAGAATATATAATTTTGTTACTTATTCAAATCTATGGCTAAGAATTGGATGAAATTGACTCGTCAAACTAAATTAATCTAATTTTTAGTCCTTTAAAAATCATTAAACTGATTTATTTGTTTAGCAGTTTACTTTTTCAGCCTTTTTTGAAAAATAAACGACTAAAATTTGTTTTTTTTTTCTTTTAAAATCTCTTATAGAGAATTTTAGAAAACAAATATTATTTTTTTAAAAATAAAGAAAATAAAAGGCCAAGTCATTGTTAAATAACCCCGTAATTGTTGATTTACATTTTTAAATTTCAATCAGAAATTGAAGTTGCTTTACTTTGGACAATATTTGCATCCATCGTTTTCATTGTAATCAATACTTTTTATTTTATTATTATTATTATTTTTTTTTTTGGAGTTCAACAAAAACTTTATCTTTGAATTATACCTATTCTAAAATTTGAATTTTCAAGCCCTAAAACGTAAGTAGGTAAACAAATAGCCAAAGTCTCTATTTTGCTTGCATCATTTGAATCTATATCATTTTTCAACTAATTGTTTACTTATAAAATAAAATTTCTTCTATTGCACTAACTTTTCCTTTTCAAAAAATAATAATAATAATAATAATAATAATAATAAAATATATATATTATAGTATATAGTAATTCTTTTGATTCCTAGTGTTTAAATGTTTAGATTTTATGCTTGAAATTTGAGTTTTGTTTAAATTTGGTCCTAGATTTCAAAATTTATACTTTTAGCTAAAAGATTCATTTGAGTAGAAATTTTAAAATTATATTTTAATAGTGATGAAAAAATAATGAAACTTAATTAAGTATAGTGTTTTTGTTTTTTTTAAAAGTTAATTAATAGATTATTTATCATTGAATGATCAAAGTAAATATTTAGTGAAAAAATCAAATATCAATAAGTTTAATAATCTAGAAACTTAAGGACTAAATTAAAGTATAACACGAAAAAGCTCCAAGGGTAAATATGTGTAACATTTTTGAATTTTTAGACTAAATTGAATTCAAGTTCAAAGCTTTAAGTACCAAATAGATTTTTTTTTTTCAAAAAAGATTATTCTAGTATTTATCCGACAACAAATTTTAGGGGAAAATTAAAAGGATGTTTGTCCTTTTAGAAACTATTTAGGAAAATATTGTTGTTTTCAAACTACTTGCAAAAATATTGTTGTGTTTTTTTTTAAATAAGTCGAGGGTTGAAAATTCGACCTAGATGGGTCGAATTTTGAACCCTCGACCTTCCCCTTTTCCTTTTACATTTGCACGTCGAACTTGTGAAACCATCGATCTTGCCCTAACATTATTATTGAGTCTGTTTAATTATCATTCCAAAGACTCTTCCTCATAAATTATTTGATGTGGAAAGAACGAAAGACCTTCCTCATAACACTCATAATTATTTGATGTGTGTTAAAAATAATTTTTGTATGTGGGAGAGAACAAAAGAGGGAAGAGTAAGAGAGAGAGTGAGAATTATGAAAGAAAGGAGCGAGATTTGAGAGAGCGAGATTTTGAGGAAGAGCGAGAGTTTGAGAAATTAATGTAAAAATTCTAAAAAATTATTTTATTATTATTTATAATTTTTTTAAAAAAAAACTTCCATCAAAATCTTGGTAACCAAATGTACAAAAGGAATCCAAGATCATTATTGTAAAATCTTTTAAACTATTGACCTCACTATTGTGATTAAAATTTCTATTTTTATTATCAATAATACAGTCTTATTTATAGACTTTGTTTTGAGTGTTGATTTGATTTATTATGTCCCCAAATTATTATCTAAAATATGTAAAATTTGAATATTGAAGTTTTTTTTACCTAACTTTTTAGATTTAAGACTATCTAATGTTATTATTTATGTCAGTGAACATTTAAAAGTTTCTATATCAAAATAATTACTATCATATATATATAAAAAGAATAAATTAAAAAAAATAATATCTCATAAATAAAAAAAATGTAAATTAAATATCTCATTTATATAAAAATAATTACAAAAAATAATAGTATCCCATAAGGCGGACATGGTCGATTTCGAGCTAGTTGTCGTCGTCGACTTCGAACTTGAGGTTGCTCGGGTTCTTCTTGATGTTGCTCTGGTACTGCATGCGCTTCAAAATATAAATATTCATTATGCTCTCATGACCTCAACTATGTCCATGCCACGTATGAAGACGAAGGACCAGCCCTCTGAGTCATTATGTCTGAACCAAAATGCTAGCATCAATCATCATCGAGCTAACATAATCAGTTAACTCTTGCGTTTGCATCATAGGGGGCAACTCTTCCACATTATGTGCAACCTCATCAAACTATCCTCTTCTCGACAGGTCTTCTACGTCTAGAAGCTAGTGGGGAACAATAGGTATATCGTACATATAATGAAATTTCCTCCATATAGCTTTGGTTGTCACTACATATAGCAAGAACCTGGTTCCGAATCATTCGCAAACATAACGGAGTCTTACGTTTTGTTCGATCTCTGTGAATTTATAAAAATATTAGACAATATTTAAAATAAATAAATTAAAAATAAATTAGATATATTCATTTACCAGATGACCCACAGCTGCTCCCCGGACGATTGACGTAGCACCTTGTGATATTATTAACCAATGAATATATTCTAGAGTGAAATTTTGGTATCAAACTGGTTCAAGAGGAAACCCCCACTGCAATAAACCTTGCACGATTAGTGCCATCGCTACTATCAAATGTGCAATTCTTTTTCGGACCAATTCTCTAGTCTTAAGTCAATATCATGCAGTACGGTTCAGTATTACAAGGCAATGGGACATTTTGCTGAAAACCGATATTGTCTTCATCACCCTGTCGGAAGATGCCACTCACCAATGTGAAAACATATGAGAGGACTCCATCGTTTGCCATATATGTTTTGACATCCGTACAAAAATTCAGCAAAGTATACAAATAATTTTGTACGGCTCCAAATAACCTGAAAACAAACAAATATATTATATTAAAGACAAATACAATAAAATGTGTATAAATAATCAATTAGGTTAGTGTAATGTACCTTATTCAGGTTTAAGCAGATTAAACATGTATCTATACTGGCTTGACTACATGTGTGGTTGTTCTAGTCACACACAAAATTTGTCTTCTCCCACCTAATTAAATTTTTAAATTGATAATTTAGGAAATTTAAATTAACTAGATCAGTGATAAAAAATAAATTGAAAATTGAATAACAACATTACCGAGAACCATAGGCTCGTTCACTAACTGAGCGTCATTAACATGTTTGTAGCTATGGACCATTGTTGGAAATCGCTCCCAAGCCCATAGTTGCAGAAATATGAAGAGGCCCAGCTATCTCTCGAACCTCAAGTCTTGCCTGCTTTGCATAGTTGTCCTATACAAACCAGGCCAAGCATGCTTCACCCACGAATGCCGCCCGCATCATGGAGGTTAGCTAACAGTGGCAAGAACATCAAGTGAACAAAATGACTTGATTTTTTCTGAAAACAAACTTCCACCATCTGTGAGCTCACGAAATTGTGTTCCTAAACCAATATTAAACTTAACCTCGATCCTTTAATCTTGTCGGTAGAATGGGGTCGCACCGAGGTACAATTGACAAACTTCTAACCAGTCATCGTACATCACTCCTCGATGACCGGCTCACCTATCAACAGGTAACCCCAAACAACAACTTCTATGTTCTTGTAGAGTGATAGTGCACTCTTCCCAATAGACATATATGAATGTATGTGTCTCAGGCCTCCATCCTCGACCAAGGCTGTGATCAGATGCCAGATCCAACTGAAATAAATCCTAATCTGGCAAACCCCATAGAATCCAGATGTGTGCAGTAGCAGTAGTATTCGAGAGTGGAGCGGGATAGTGCGTTGGAGAACTGCCTTTCGACACCTGCAAGATATTTCTCCAGTAGTACGTTCTCCCCATACAACAGATGAATCGATGAATGGCCTGGTCGTACAAACATCGGGGATCAACAGATCCTGTGTTATAAGCATGATCTGAAAAAAAAAATATTTATTTCTCAATTAAAATATTTGTTTCTCAATTAGAAGAATAATTTACATACTTAATTAAGAATAATGTACAACTTAATTAGAAGAATAATTGTACAACTAATTAAAAGAATAATGTACAACTTTTTAATAAAAAAAATTGAATATACAACAAATTTATTTGCTTTCCATATATATATATATATATATATTATATATATATCACATGACCAATGAGAAAAAAAGCTAGTTAATCATTTAATGAAAATAACAACAATAACAGAAATTTGAATTATAAGAGAAGAGCGAAGATTGGGTTTCAGAGAGAGCGAGAATTGTGAAGAGATAGTGAATTGAGAGCGAGATTGTAGGAGAGAGGCGGAGAACATACATTCCATAGACGTTGAAGATTGTCCCATCCTACAATCTCACTCTCTTCTACAATCTCGTTTGCATATCTCGCTCTCTCCTACCATCTCGCTTTCAATCTCACAAATCTTGCTCTCAATCTCACTCTCTCTTACAATCTCGCTCTCTCTTCCTTATCGAGGTTGAAGTTTCGACTTAGTGTAAAATTAGCGAGATTTCCTTTTTCTTGTCGAGGTTGAAGTTTCGACTTATGTATGTCGAAACTTCAAACCTTTGACAACCCTTGTTTTCCAAGTTTTTCTTTGTTTTTCGAGTTCTCAACGTTTCGACCTCTACATTTATCGAATCCTCAACCCTTTGATTTCTAGCCTCGAACTCCCAAAACAACAATATTTCTCTAATAAGTTTTCAAAACAACAATATTTTCCCTAATAAGTGTCCACACCACGCCCCAGACCACCTTTTAGCCTAGAAAAAGGCGTGACTGCGCAACAGTTTATCAACCCTTAGGCTGACACTTACTCCTCAAACTCTTGCGGAATAACTCTGATACCAAATACAAATTAATAGTGCAATGGGACGGCTGTAGGCCCACAATTTATTAACTTAGAACTATATATGTTTGAGAAGTATTACAACATTAGATTTACAAGTCCCAAACCCCACAACACCCTAGTCCCTATATGAACAGTAGTAACATGTGTTCAATATTTAACCGTAACCACCTAGCAAACGGTTACAAGCCTTTTAGTCCTTTAGTGGTAGAGCAGATACTGAGCTGTCTTCAAAGGATTTGACCGCTACCTGTGGAGGGGGGGGGGAACAAAAACATTTGAAAATGGGGTGGCTTACGTCAGTGAGTGACCGAGAAAAATATAGTAAATTCTCATGCATAATTTTAGAAAATAGTTTTATCTGAAATATAAACTTTTGCAGCATAAAATATTTTCCAAGCGTAAATGTAAATAAAACTGTTTTAAACATAAAACAGTAAAAATCATTTTTCTCAAATCAAAGTACTGTATAGCTGGTAAATAATCCAACACTAACTACTAGTCCAGAAGAGAACCCTTTTCCTCAATCTCTGGCTTAATTCACCTATGTGCCACACTAAAGTATCTTCACACATTAGGTAACCACTGCGTCAGATTACTTTCTTCTTGTACTTCAGTATCGAGCTATTAGGATACCTTCTCCAACGGACTTCAGTATCCTGTTGGCTTGGTACCTTCTCAAAACGTAACTTCAGTACCAATAGATACCTTCTTCTTGTACTTTCAGTATCTAGTTGGGTGGATGCTCTCCTTTACTTCGGCATCGCATTTTACCAAAAACTATTTATAAACAACTTTTCTCTTTAAAGCATGTAGAGTATACAAAATATACAATATGGCTTTGAAGATGGTAACACATGCTGGATAAAATCAAACGTATGTAAATAGTTTTTCAACAATAGGCATGCGTTCAACAACACAATTCAGATCTTGCTTGGAAACCCACTTATAAAACTAGTAGGCATGAGAATTATTTTCGCAAACAGATTTCTGTAAAACGTTGTAAATCAAACAAGTTTTAAAAACATTTTAGCCACTCACCTCAAATTCCTAAGAACTTTTCACTCTAGTTAGCTCTCGTGCCCCTTTTCACTCCACCCTTGAATCCAGATTCAACTTACAACTTAGATTACTCATAGTTTCGAACTTATTTGAAAATACTTCCTTCTAAAAACTTTATTCTAAAAATGTCTTAGGAAACTTATCTTCAAACTTTCAGCTCAGAATTCCTCGGGGTTTGGCCGGATCTCAAAATCTTCAAAGACTGGCTTCAGACCTGATCCGACAGTCTAACCTTTTGCCTTCTTCCTCAACCTTCAGCCCAGTTCCTTTGAGCTTTTTCTCCGTAGCCCTACTTCTGAAAACTAGACTTTCAGAAGCTTTTAGATGGCTTTTGAAATCACTTCCAAATGCACGAGTAGATTGGGAAGATCTCCTCGTCCAAAATTGACACATTCCTCTGGAACCCTCACTGCCCTCTACTTTCTCTAACGAAATTTATGATTTTTAATGTGATTTAAAATGAAATCTCAACTCCCTATTTATAGGCGTTCAAATTGCTCATGGATTGACAGCACCTACTTGGCTACATGACCAAATGTTTAAATCCTCCCTTTATCAACGTAAGCTGACTTCACCTTGATTCAATGTGTTCTTCCCAATTGCATCCAACACAAATTTCTTAGGGTTTAAAGAATTTCTTTAATCGGACACTAGATTTTAATTGACGTTTGCCCTTACGTCTTCAAACTTTGTTTGTATTCAAATTAGGGTTTTAATGCATAATCCACCCAACGCGAACCAAATACATCACCCAGAAGCTTGCCTCGCCGTTCATATGCATAGGCGAGGCGTGGGCGTGACATTCGAATTGGACAAAGCAAGGCTAACGCATAGCCGTTCTCACTCTTCCGCCTCGGCAGGTGCCTCACTCCACTCTCAGCAGTGTGCACTTTCTCCCACTTTCTCGCTATTCCAACTCTCTCCAATCCCGCTCTCTCTCTCTCACTCTCTTCAACTTTCTTACCAACTTTTCTCTCCACTCTTACTCTCTCCAGCTTTCTCGCTGGCCTCGCTTTCTCCCATCTTCTATCCAATCTCGCTCTCTCCATTTCCTCTCCAATCTCGCTAGTGCTTTGATTCAAATAATCTGCCGCTCTCGTCCATCTTCTCCCAACTTTTCTCCTCCATCTTAATAGCTAACTTATGGACAAATGTTCCTGTAATTTATATATTATGAATATATATATATATAATATATATATATATTAGTTAACCCGTTTACTCACTCACTCATTAATGCTATTTTTACAGAACGGATCTTCCCGATAATTCCAGATAATAAATTTTCTATATTTTCCTTAAGTTCCTTACTTCGTACTTCACCTAATTTTTCATACTTAGCCGAATTCTCCCGATTTTCCAAACTTAATTTTCATATTATTCGCATACTGAAGCTCAACCTAACTTTTATTTTTCCAACTCTTCCGTAACTCAATTCCATATTCTTTTCAAATCCCCATTTCTTCCTTCACCATTTCATATTAACTTTCTCATCAACTTACTCAACTTATTTATACAAATTTAAATAGGGACACACAATTAAGTGAAAAATTAAGATAATTTAAATAAGAAAACACACTTAAGTGTAAAATTGGGATTCGGGGTTCATATTTACCTCCTCCTTATAAAAATTTCGTCTTCGAAATTTCGCCACAAGTCCGTCAGTTAAACAACTGCGGATACTTATTTCTAATTTGCTTCTAAACTTCCCATGTTGCTTCTTCTATAGCATGATTCCGTCATAGCACCTTTACTTATGGGATTGTCATATTCCTCAAGACTTGTTCCTTTCTAACCAGAATCTCTACTGGTTTCTCCTTATACAACAAATTCTCTTTCAACTGTACCGGTTGCTCAGATAATATATGAGTAGGATCTGGCACATATTTTCTAAGCATTACCACATGAAACACATCATGAACACGAGATAATTCCGGAGGTAAATCCAATCGATATGCCATTGGACCAATTCTTTCTATTATCTCATACAGTCCAATATATCTCGGGCTTAACTTCCTTTTTCTACCGAACCTAAGTATTCCTTTCCACGGAGATAATTTCAGAAATACTTTATCATCTATTTCAAACTCTAATTCTCTTCTCTGCTTATCAGCATAACTTTTCTGCCTATCTCAAGCCGTCTAAAGATTATCTCTTATAATCTTAATGCTATCTGATGTCTGTTGTACAAGTTCTGGACCTAGTAATTTCCTTTCACCGACTTCATTCCAGCATATCAGAGTCCTACATGGTCTTCTGTATAGGGCTTCATATGGTGCCATTCCGATACTCGAATGGTAGCTGTTGTTATACGCAAATTCAATTAACGACAGATGCGTATCACAACTACCTTTGAATTGTAACACGCATGCCCTCGGCATGTCTTCCAATGTCTGGATTGTCCGCTCAAACTGACCATCCGTTTGTGGATGAAAAGTGGTACTGAAATATAACTTGGTCCCCATAGCTTTCTGCAAACTAGGCCAAAATTTTAATGTAAATCTGGAGTCTCTATCTGATACAATTGAAATTGGAGCTCCAAACTGACTTACGACTCGATCAATATATAGCTTAGCTAGTTGGTCCTGGGTATAAGTGGCTTTAATAGGTAAAAAACTTAGCTGTTTTTGTCAATCTATCCACAATTACCCATTTACCATTATAGCTTGCTGGTGTCTTAGGTAATCCATACAAGAAATCCATCGTAATATGTTCCCACTTCCATTCTGGTACTGGGAGTGGATTAAGTAATCCTACTGGTTTCTGTCTCTCTGGTTTAACTTGTTGACATATTAGACACTTGTCAACATACTCTGCTATTTCTTTTTTCATACCCGGCCACCAGTACGATTTCTTTACTGTTCTGTACATCTTTGTACTGCCTGGGTGCATAGCATATGCCGAACTATGTGCTTCTTCTAGGATAGCTTGTCTAAGAGCTAAGTCCTTAGGTATGCAAATCCTACCCTCCTTTAGTAGTACTTTGTCTGCTCTTAGTTGATAGTCCGTTCTCAATCCTTTATCCACTTCTTCAGCTAACTTCTTCAGATCAGAATCCTTTAATTGCTCACATAGAATATTTTCTACAAGAGTAGGACGCACTTAAAATAAGGCTAGTAATCCTCCTTTTCGACCTATTGATAATGCTGCCCTAGCATTATACAACTCATGGATCAATTTACCCTTCACTGAATTAATACTAGCTCCAGCTGATCTAGTTTTTGGACTTAAAGCATCAGCTACCGCATTTTCTTTACATGGGTGATAGTCAATTGTACAGTCATAATCTTTAATCAATTCAAGCCATCTTCTCTGTCTTAGGTTTAGTTCCTTTTGATCAAAGATATGCTTTAGACTCTTATGGTCTGTAAATATATGACATCGCTTACCAAACAGGTAATGTCTCCACAATTTTAGAGCTAACACAACTGCTACTAATTCT
>NC_052358.1:23789813-23793110 GCF_009727055.1 Benincasa hispida
GTGCTGATACTAACCTTTGTTTCAACACTTGGAAACTATGCTCGCATTTTGGCAACTATTCAAACTTCGCATCTTTTCTGGTCAGGTTTGTCAATGGAAGGGCTATCTTAGAGAAACCCTCCACGAATCTCCTATAATAACCTACTAAACCCAGAAAATTGCGTACTTCGGTTACATTCAGGGGTCGTTCCCAATTAACTATTGCTTCTATCTTTTGGAAATCAACACTAACTCCGTCAGCTGAAACTATATGCCCAAAAAATATGACTTGATTTAACCAAAAATCACACTTACTAAATTTGGCATATAACTTCTTTTCTCTTAAAGTTTGTAATATCATCCTTAGATGTTCTTTGTGTTTTTCCGCACTACTGGAATACACTAGTATGTCATCTATGAATACTATCATAAACTGATCCAGATAAGGATGGAATATCCTATTCATCAAGTCCATAAATACTGCAGGAGCATTTGTCAGTCCAAATGGCATGACTAGGAACTCAAAATGTCCATATCTAGTTCTGAATGCAGTTTTAGGAACATCTGTGTCTTTCACCTTCAACTGGTGATAGCCTGACCTCAAATCTATCTTAGAGAACACTGTTGCTCCCTTTAACTGATCGAAGAGATCATTTATATGAGGCAATGGGTACTTATTCTTAATGGTTACTTTATTCAACTGTCTATAGTCTATGCATAATCTAAGAGTACCATCTTTTTTTCCTAACAAACAAGACTGACGCTCCCCAAGGTGATACACTGGGTCGAATGTACCCCTTATCCGCAAGTTCCTGTAATTGAACTTTTAACTCTTTCAACTCCGTTGGGGCCATCCTATATGGTGCTTGGGATATAGGTGCAGTACCAGGAATTAACTCAATAGTAAATTCCACTTCCCTATCAGGCGGTAAGCTTAGTAATTCTTCAGGGAACACATCTAAGAATTCTTGTACTACAGGTACATCCTCAGGTTTTAGTTTCTTATCTTGGGAAACTACTACGGATGCTAAATAAGCTTCACATCCTTTACTCAACAGTTTTCTAGCTTTTACCGTTGATATTAAACTTCCCGGGAGTATTCTTTTACTTCCTACCACAGTTATTTCTTTTTCATCGGGTTTCCTAAACACTATTTCTCTTCTAAAGAAATCCATAGTAGAATAGTGTTTACTTAGGAAATCCATACCTAAGATAACATCAAATTCTAGTAATTCTAATGGAATTAAGTCGACCCAAAAACTTTGGTCTCCAAGAATTACTTCACAATTCCTATAATACTCATGTACCACTAGAGTATCTCCTATAGGCATAGAGATAAATAATTCCTCGTCCATATGTTCAGGTATTTTATCTATATTTGATGCACACATACTAGATATGAATGAGTGTGTAGCACCAGGATCAAATAATGCATAAGCGAATTGATTACATAAAGTTATCGTACCGGTTACAACATCTGGAGCTTCTTCCACTTCCTGGTGTGTCATAGCATACCCTGTTTCTGCTGTTGTTACTGTTGGGGTCGTCCAGCTACCCCTTTCTGCTTAGCTATACTGGATCCCTCACCTCTAGTTCCGGTCGTTCTAGGTTGGTTCCCCGTCTGTGTTACTTGTCTTTGTTCATTTTGTGTTCCACGACTTAGCTGAGGACAATCTCTTTTGAAATGCCCAGCTTGTCTGCACTGGAAACACACATTCCTATTACCATGACATACTTCTGTATGAGGCCTACCACAGTTTACACAAAGTGATTTCCTCCCCGTACTAGCTACTGACTCACTAGCACGACCTGATACTGATCTACCACTTTGTTTAGCTACAGGTTTGGACTTCTTTCGACTCAAACTTTGTTGGCTCATGCCCCCAAAACTCCTTATCCCTAACTGTCTAGAGAACGAGGATCTAAATTTTTTACTTCTTGTTTCTCCAGGCACTCTAAAATGTCCTTCTCCTAGTTGAAGTTCATCCTCCTTCGCTACATTCCGCTCCACTCGGATAGCGATCTCAACTAACTGAGTGAAATTCACCAATTAGATGTAGAGGTAACAGGTGTACGTATTTTTCTTCTTAGGCCACTCTCAAATCTCCTACACCTCTCCTTCTCTTTCGCGATGATCGAAAGGGCATACTGAGATAACTCAGTAATTTTTTGCTCATACTCAGCAACTGTCATCACACCTTGAGTTAGCCTAAGGAATTCCTCCCTTTTCACATCTCTAAAAGAACTAGTATTTATCCTCAAATACTTATCTAAACTGAGACCAAGTCATAGTTTCTGAACTACTCCTTCTAGCCTCTATCACTTTCCACCATTTCTCAGCCTCTTTTTGTAGCAAGAATGCCACTAACTCGACCTTACGGTCCTCAGGGCATCTCATAACTTTAAGACACTTCTCAATCAAATCCAACCAGATTTCAGCATCTACTGGATCTGTGGCTCCTAAAGCTTTCATCATCTCGACGCCGAACTTCTTTTCTGGATCATTTTGAATCGATCCTACACTTGCCGCTAATCTTTGAGTGATTCTATCGAACACTCGATCCTCCATCTCAGGATCTACACCTACCTTTGGTGTACTAGACTCGTTTTCAGAAGTTGTCTCCTGTTCTACTGAGTCTCTAACTCTTTTCCTCTTCGGATCTGGGTCTGACGAGACCTCAGGACCTCTACTGGTAGGGTCCTCTTATCAGTCTGCCTGCTCGGTCTGCCTCTTTTCCTCAGCATCTTTGCCTAATTATTAAGTACACATGTTAGGGACTTATCTATGGGACTTTAATCTAATGCATGAACTCTCTCTTTCACCCAAAGTCTTATGTTTTAGTACTAAGCTAGCTTAAATCTTTTCCCAAACTTACGTATAACCCATCCTTTGATGCCAAGTTGGTATAAACTAATTCCTCAATTGTTCCAAAAACTTATGCTCTGATACCAAACTGTCACACCCCGCCCCAGACCACCTTCTTAGCCTAGAGAAGGGTGTGACTACAGAAACCCTTAGGCTGACACTTACTGCCTAAAAACTCTTGCGGAATAACTCTGATACCAAATACAAATTATATGAACCGGGACGGCTGTAGGCCCATGATTTATTAACTTAGAAACTATATATGTTTAGAGTATTTACAAAATTAGATTTACAAGTCCCAAAACCCACAACACCTAGTCCTTATATGAACAGTAGTAACATGTGTTCAATATTAACAGTAACCACCTAGCAAACAGTTACAAGTCTTTTAGTCCTTTAGTGGCAGAGCAGATACTGAGCTGTCTTTAGAGGATTTGACCTCTACCTGTGGG